>NC_140943.1:61973895-62176395 GCF_014529385.1 Adiantum capillus-veneris | reverse complement strand
AAAGTGAAAAGATGCTATTACTCATTCTGTTTTGTTTAGCCAAAAAGCACCTTCTTGCAGTTCATCCTTGGAAGTGGATACTTTTGTGAATGCGGTAGTTGCTCCAATTTCGAAGGCATCCCATGATACGCATTCAATCAAAAAAGCACGCGGAGAAGGGAATCAACCCGCACGCGGAAGAGGAAGGAACTTCCCCTCTCAACGCTCGAATACCTTTACTACACCTCCAAGATGGAAGACAGCCTCCCCAGCCAACTCCACCGCTAGTAGCCGCACCCCTCAAAACCCCACCCCCACTTTCCCACCTTTCTTTGCACAAGCTTCTGCCCCACCTCCCATCCCAACTCCAAAAACCAAAACCGCCTTCACCTAGGCATGTGTAACTAGTGCTAAATCCCTCTTTTATGATTGATGAAGGTTTCCAAAGATGTGCATGGACGCTTTCGGTTCATCCCCAAGAGCAAGGCAAAGAGAGCCTTTGTACCCCTTCATTTTGTCAACCCCTTGCTTGATATAAAAAATCTCACCTCTTTCTTTAGCTTGTTTTTCTTCGGGCTTGGCATTTCCACTACTCCCCTATGGGATGAATGCATTTTTAGTTGGGCTTTTGATCCCCCTTTGAAAGTAACACTCTGTAATGCGAAGGAAGTTTT
This sequence comes from Adiantum capillus-veneris, assembly GCF_014529385.1. Classification (NCBI taxonomy): domain Eukaryota; kingdom Viridiplantae; phylum Streptophyta; class Polypodiopsida; order Polypodiales; family Pteridaceae; genus Adiantum; species Adiantum capillus-veneris. Next base: position 62,175,742 of record NC_140943.1, on the reverse strand, counting down.
CACCTCTCTCACACCCCATGAGTGCTTTTGTAACTTGGAAAACACCGCACAACACATAATTTCCACGAACTTTTGTTATTTTATGAGTACCTCTCTTGCTCACCTTTGTGGCCACGGTCTTGGTCACATACCAACTAAGCCACCTAACTTCATAGAAGCTTTTGAGGAGCTAAACCAAGCACTCTTATATCTCATAAAATCTGGTTGCATCACTCTACCTTCTGACCTAACACACGGAGAATTAACTAATGTGTTCTCAGCTTATTGTTGGAAATTCCTCCCTTCTAAAATACAACACCACATCCATAATGATCTCACAAGAAAAATTAAAGAACTAAGGAACAAATTCTTTCTTACTTGCATCGACAAAGCTCCGAACAATATGATTATCATTTGTAAGGCCTTTGTTCTTCTTGAAGCCCAAAAACGCCTACAAGGCAACAATTTTACACCGTCTCCTCTAGGGATTGAGGGAGTTACCTCCCTTGTGCTAACTTTTCTTTTCAATACACCTTTCCAGAACACCACTCCCTCCCCTATCTCACCGGCATATACAAACTGTATAAGGCCTCTTTTAGATGGATTACATGTGGGGCTGCCTATTGCTACTCAGAAATCTCTACACTTTATGGCTTGTTTGCTAAAAACTTGTATACCACTACTCAAGGAATGAGCCAGAAAACATAACAACAAAGCACTTTTATGTCACCATCTTCATCTACAATCTTGGTGGATTGTAGATTCGGTTTACGATTGCATCCTCAACCTCCCCTCTCATGCAACACAATTCTACTCAGGGGATGTGAAAAGATGCTTCGAAAACATCCCACACGTAGGGGTACAAGGCCTAATCCATCATCTTACCTTTTTAATTTCCCATGCCTTCTCCGCATCTCTAGAAACATTCATCTCTTTCAAAAGATTCCCATCCAATTGCATAGAGGGCAATTGGTCTTCCTATAGATACAAATCAAGCCTTTCATTTAACCTCAAGGAATTAATCCAACTAAATGATTGGCTCATTAATAACATGTTTTTACAATGTCAAGGGAAAATTTACAGGAAAACCAATGGAATCCCAATGGGACTTGCATGCTCCCCCCTATGGTGCAATCTCTATCTCCACTCCCTAGAGTTTGAGTTCCTCTCTAACACTCTCAACACACATAATGCTAAAGAGATTCTCTCAACTTTAGGCCATCCCTTTAGATATTACAACGATATCTTACTCATAAACTCTACAAACCCATCATTCTTCATAGAGCAACACAAAATCCACCCCAGTTGCTTACCGATTGAAACCACCTCTGGTAACACTACCAAATTTCTAAACCTCCATCTGTCTACCCAATTTGGCTATCTCACAAAAAGCCTTATGCCAAAAGAAGATAAACTCCCATGCACACCCATAAGATACCTCAAACGATCCAGCAACCGGCCATCCGAATGGGCACATAAGGTCATTATCTCACATCTCAAACCAATACTCTATTCTAACTCCAATGCTACAGAGGCCACTAAAGACATTAAAATGCTTATGGAATCTTTTTGTAAAAATGGTTTTGAGAGAGCCAAACTTTGGAGACTTGTGAGAAGATTCCTTTCAGAGTTTTCAACTTCAAAATTCTCATGCCACCCAACTCTACTCTTGGACTTGCTAGATTTTGGAGGGCACTAGGACCCCTTGGGGGGCCTAGTGCCCCCTTCCAAAGGGTCCTAGTGCCCCCTTTTAGGACAAATCCTCATCCTTCCTAGTGCGGGCGGAGGAGGGTCTCTCTCACTAGCACAAAAACCACCTCTAAAGGCTAATCTAGTGCACACCTTGGAGCCTAGACCAAGAGGCTTATAAGGTTACAAGATTTTGGATGGAAGTGTCTCTTACTTCAACCTCACACCCCAATATATATATATATATATATATATATATATATATATATATATAAAGACTCCACTACCCCCACTCCACCCCTCCCTAACCGTGCACCCTTTGGGCTTCCCTCTCTTTGTTTTTGAAGTTGCACCCTTCCTTCTCTCTAGCCAATATATAGAGGCTTAGTTGTCCATTTCAAGGTGACATTTTTTTCACAAACAAGTTGTCACAAAAGAGAAATCTCACCACACCCTCTCACCACTCTTCTCAAATGGAATCTTCCTCTCAGGTTTGTAGCTTACCTTTGCTTTTGATTGTTCTTTTTTAGCTTGACATCTATGACATGTAGGATCATCTTCTGGCACTTGCCTTCCACCATTTTTTACTAACATTTTTATGTTTGTTTTGATGGTGATGGTGACAAGTAACATGGTCTTCCTTTGGCTAAAACATTGCAATCTAGCTCAAGATACCAAAGTTTAAGATTTTCTCTCTCTCTCCATTGTTTGTAAACAAGCATTTTTTTCATTATAATGGCTTCCAATAAGAGTTTTATTGAGCATTCCTGACCTCTGTATTTTAATGGTAAAAGTGGGTCTTCATTTTTCAAATTCCTAGTAACCTACTCTCTCTCTCTCTCTCTCTCTCTCTCTCTCTCTCTCTCTCTCTTTGTCCCTCCTTCCCCTCCATCTCTCTATCTATATCTATTTGCGGGTCGCCGCAACGGACGTCCATAACATAGCTCTCACGCATCAACATAAAATATCAATACAAGGGAAGCGACCAGGATGAGGCATGGAAACTCACTAGGGTGTCAATCCTAATGAATGAACTCAATGAGATGCAAGTACTAACTCTACAAGCAAATCATACGCACAAACGCCAAGCAATCTGCCTATGTCCTTCTACACTGCTCTACAGTCACATCATGCCCGTTTACCATGCAAATCATGTCGGAATCGCACGAAACTTGAAGGGAAGCTACAAGGGACTATCAAGAACATATCCTATCACTGTCACAGCATTCTGGACAGGTACAAAGATCGCGATCGTTCGTCCCGAAGTCAGCAAAAACAGTGAACATGTGATCCTAAAGGGTCGTTTTAGGGTCCCTGAAGCCTCTCCTAGGGTCAAAACAACATAAAATACTCATATAAACACTCAAAAGAGCGATTTAAGGCCACAAACTCGTAGCTGAACACTTACGCCGAATCTTGAATGATTACACTTGAATGGAAGAGCAGCACTGACGTGGCAGGGTCCGTCGCATTGGCCGTCGTCTGGGCCATTCGTGGCAGGGTCCGCCGCATCTTCTCCTTCCATAGGATTGCTTCGTGGCATATCAAGGGAAATGGTAGGTACTCATGGCCAAATCCCTCCACCTGCTCTTCAGGCTGTAAGAATGCCAGGGCCGCTGACTCCATTATCTTCTTTCGTATATCATGTTATCTTTGGCTGGTCCCTCTGGCATGTCCTTGATGCTTTCAGTGAGCTCATCTCTAATATCTAGATCTGTCTCTACTGATCCTTGCTCTTGTTCTCCATGGTGTGATGTTTTAGGCACGTCGAGCATTTCTTGTCCTGAAAGCAGTCGTGGTTGCACTTGGGCTACGTCTGTTCTAATTTGCTGTTGAGAAATCAGGTCTTCTTTTTCTTTCATCAGTGTCTCACTGATCTGTTTCTGAGTCTCTAACGCGGTCCTTGTTTGTGCGAGTTGCTGCTCCAGCTCTTTTACCTTTTGCTCATTGGCCGCCGTCTGGGCAATCATTCCCGATACAAGCAGCTGCCTCTGAAGTCTTTCTTGCTCTAGCTCCCCTTTCAGCACCGCTAGGGTGTTCACTACTGTTGACCGCCAGGTCAACAACACAACATAACTCAAGTTTCATACCAAAGTCTTATCTTTTGCGAGTTATGAAATGCTGCGGATTATGGCTATAAACGTCATTTGTAATGAGTAGTTATTCTAGTTTCAGAAGCCGGGGTGCAATGGCACTTCCAGATTGTAAATACAAAGCCATTTGACCCTTTCAACCCCATTTTTGGTTAAACCTAAGGTAGCCTTAGTATATAAGGTACCTAGGTCATTTTGTAAAAGAAGACTTTTTATCATAATCAAAACTTTAGCGCTGCCGTCTACTATGTGTGAGAGAGAAAGAGAGTGAGCGTGAGCTTTATCCTCTTGCTACGCCCGGATCGCTCAACACATTGGAGATCCGACTGCACCATTGCTGTAGGCTCGAGGAGAGCTACGCGACAATGCCAAGCATTCCACACGAGACGAAGCGCACACGCCGATGCATCTACGAGCTATTTGTGGCCGTAAGTGTATCAAACGATGTCTATTTTTTGCGTGCTAGTAGTCTATAGAATCGTGGCGACATAAGCTACGCATAGGTACTCATAAATTTCAGTTTCAGGCACTTTCAAAATTCTGCTCTGTCATCCTACGCGTTTTTCGCAGATGTGTTTAGAGTGAGGGTTTTGAGAGTAGAAGCTTAGGGACAGGTGTATCCTAGTGAGGGGATGGTGTTCCTTAAGTTTCGTACGAATCTAGCATGATTAGGTGAGTTACCTTCCGTATGTGTGTATGTGGCTAGGTGGTGTAGTTGAGAGCAGTGAGGTTCTTGATTGTGGTATAGTTGGCCTTCTAGAGTGTTGTATGTGTAGGATGGTCTCAGCCTGACAAGCTAAAGAGATTTCCTCGGTGTGCCTATCGTGTCATCTGTGTCCTCGATTGACATTATGCTGATCTAGGTAGTGTTTGCATGCACTTCATGGGTGTGTGAGTCGCTCCCGCAAAATTGGTGCCACTGCCGGGGACACAAGGACCTAAGTAGGTTTCCTACTAACACTCGTGTGATGGTTTCTTGATTTAGTTTCGGCAAAAGAAAGCGTTTTTCTTAAGTGGATCCGGAATAGGATATTCCGCGATCAAGTGGATAGCCAAGAAGCGTGTGTCTTGCCGAGGGTCTGCGACTAGATAGGTTCAGTTAGGATCTGTGGATTAGAGTAGTTGTTGGTGGTCGAGTGATTTGTGAGGTAATAAAAGCGTTTACTAGTCCGTGTGTGGCAGTGAAGCATTTTTCTACTCATAGATGCAAAACCCCATATGATTTGTAGGAGTAGCTTTAGGTAAGTGATCCGATTCTGATCTAGAGCTATTCAGCACTGAATTATTTGCTAAAGTGCTTGATTGCATTTGAAATCATGGAAAAGTGTGCTTTTGAGGGTAAAAATGCATCAAACAAGCTTTTGTGGATATTTTTGTATGACTGACTGATGCTGTGCATATAAAAGAGCATTTGCAAGGGTTCTGTGAAGAAAACCTGCAATTCTGTAAACAGACATTCTACGCGTAGGATGTCTCAAGGGGGTTCTGGAGACCAAATTTGAAAATTCTGACTGCACCAGTGTGTTCATAAGGGGGGGTTTACCCTAAGTATACATTACCCTAAGTATACCAACTCTTGACACCCAAAATACCAAAGACGGAGTGTCAAAAACGCGAAAACAAGAAACTTAAGATTCTGAGCACAATTTTGCATAAAAACTGCTAGGAATGCTTGAAAAGTAGTGCTCAAGACTTGGGGAGGCCTGTGGATGAATTCTGCCAAAATTTTCATCAGTAGACATCCTACGTGTAGGATGTCTCTAGGGCACTTTTGGCATGGAATTTGGGAAAATTGAGGTTACCAGTGGGTTCAGAGGGTAGGTTTTACCTTAGTAACATATTGACTTGAGTGTTTTCCCCTATTTTTGTTGACCAAAAGCCAAAAGGCGGAGTCAGAAAACGTAAAATTTCAGAAAAGGCTTAAATTGAGTGATTTTTGCATGTTTTTGCAATTGTGAAGCGTACTTGCACTTGCTGAGAGCATAAGGAAGCATCAGGGACACTTCAGTCTGAAAAAATAAGCAGTAGACATCCTACGCGTAGGATGTCTACAGGGTGATCTGGGTATTTTTTTTGAAAATTTGAGGTTACCAGTGTGTTTAGAAGGTAGGTTTTACCCTATTTTCACCTGGAAAGTGGAAATTTGACCAAATTTTGACAGATCAAAGCCAAAAGACGAGAATTGCCAGACATCCTACCCAAATTGTGCCCAAGGCATAATTTTTGAGACCAAACCATAGGGTGACTTCATGTGCATGTTATACATGATGTTTTGAGTGCATGTGATAAATTTCATCTCATTTGGGTCAGTAAAAGGAAGATTGAACAGACTTTAGCATTTTTTACTGAAAAAGATAAGAATAGCTAGTTTTGGGGTCTTTTGACATCCAAACTCAAATCTAAGCATAGCATTGGGTTGCTGACATCAAGGGGAAGCTGTGGCTCAAGTTTGGGGCAATTCTAAGCACTAAGACATCCTACGCGTAGGATGTCTTCACCATGATTTAGCACTCCAAACCAACCTATGAGCACACCACTGTGATCAGCACCTTAAGGAGAGTCCGTGGTTCAAATTTGGGGCAATTCTGAGCGTAGGATGTCTAAGGCATGATTTAGAGGCCAAATTCAAACTGTGGACATAGCAGGGTGTTGTATAGCCTTAGGCAAGCCTCCTAGTCAATTTTGGTCCAATTTGGAGTTGATTTGACTTGGGAATTCATCAGAATGGACATCAGGCTTTTGGAACAGATTCTTGATCATTTGACCAACCTATAGGTGTCAGAATCAAAAAGTAAAAATAGCTGTGAGTTTAGCACATCAAGGGGAAGCTACAGTGCAGGTTTGAGTTGAAACAGAGCAAAAAGACATCCTACGCGTAGGATGTCTCGAGGGTCATAAAGTGGTCAAAATTCTACTTTGGCCATAAAGGGAGGTTCTAAGTGTCTCAAGGAATCCAGAACTTTTTTCAAAAGTGAATTTGGACCTTGTTTGGCCTATTTACCAAGCAAAGACAAGAATTGTCAGACATCCTACTCTTGGAGTGCACTAGAAGCTTATGTAGCCCAAATCTTGACCTATTGACATCCAAATTCAATTTTGAGTATACCATTGGGTTGCTGAGCACTAGGAGAATCTTGGGATCAAGTTTCGACAAAATCTGAGCAGTTAGACATCCTATGCGTAGGATGTCTCCAGCTTGATTTAGGACTCCAAACCAACCTATGAGCACACCACTGTGATCAACACATCAAGGAGAAGCTGGGGTGAAAATTTCAAGTCATTATGAGCAAAAAGACATCCTACGCGTAGGATGTCTCAAGGAAATTTTTAGGTCCAAATCAACCTCTGAGCATACCATTGTGTTACTGGACTTAAGGGGAGTCTCTGGACCAAATTTTGCCAAATTCTGAGCATATAGACATCTTACGCGTAGGTTGTCTCTAGGCCAGTTTTAGGGTCCAACTGTAATTTTGACCATACAAAAGTGTTCACAGTGTCACAGAGATCCCAAATCTTCTTTTAAAATTGAATTTGGACTCATTTTGACCATTCTAAACTGCATTTCACTATTTTGGTCATAACTTTCACAAACGGTATCGGATCGGAAAAGTTTTTATATCAAAACGTAGCATTAGGAGAAACTTGGACTCAATTTTGGGCCCTGTAAGAAACGCCAACTCAGCATAGAGAGAGGTAATTATGAAAAATGCAAAAGTTTTTTTTTGGAATTCTATTTCTCATAGTACATACGTAAAAGTTTGCTCAATCAATTAAATGCATGCTCATACAAAATGCTTTTCGAGACCCCAACTTCAAAATTCCATGTCTTGAATCTTAATGAGTAATGTGATGTGCGATGAGAGAACACACATAAGAGTTGTTTTCAAAATACAAAAATAATGCCACGGAATAGAGGCACAAGTATCAATCGCCTTTTTATGAAGTACTCGCAATTTAAATTCGAACAGACTGTACTTGATAGTGATTGATAGGTACTATTTAAAACTATGAAGGAGTCAGAACCAAGCGAATAGGGGTGCTTGAGGGGTCTCTGGGACCTCTATTTGCTTGGTTTTGACCTTATGAGGCCCTAGAATTAAGATATAGCACTTTTTAAGTCCACGGATGCATCCGGAACGTCCAAAAACCATAGGATAGATGCCCTTGAGGGCATCTATTCGCTTGGTACTGACCTCATGAGGCCCTAGGCTTAAAAATGCTATATCTTGAGCTAGAGATGTCAGATTTCAGTGTTTTAAAGAGCTATCCTATGGTTTTTGGACGTTCCGGATGCATCCGTGGGGAATGTCCAAAAACCATAGGATAACTCTTTAAAACACTGAAATCTGACGTCTCTAGCTCAAGATATAGCATTTTTAAGCCTAGGGCCTCATAAGGTCAGAACCAAGCCAATAGAGGTCCCAGAGACCCCTCAAGCACCCCTATTTGCTTGGTTCTGACTCCTTCATAGTCTTAAATAGTACCTATCAATCACTATCAAGTAGAGTCTGTTCGAATTTAAATTGCGAGTATTTCATAAAAAGATGATTGATACTTTTGCGAGATGCACAAGTACAAGTACTTCACTTTATAGGATAGCAACAACGGGTCATAAAAAGGCATTCGGTGCTTGTGCCAGATATCATTATCAAGCGCTTTACTTTTCTGATGATAGTGACAATTTCACCAAAATGGTTTTCATGGACATTTTCAAAATGAGAAAAAATGTTTTTTCAACGTAACGTTAGCCTTCTTCCTATTGGCTAAGGAGCATTCTCTCACTAGAGTTGAAAGGCCCGAAAATGAGTCCATTTCTTTTCTAATGCCTAAGAGCGGCTCTACAGATCTTAGAGCAAAACATGAACTAAATGGATGCCTACAGCAACCATTTAGTTCAATTTTGAAAAAAACGTCGTTTGAAGCCTCAAAATACATCCGCAAGTTAGGGGTGTCTAAAAGTGACAATTTGCGAGAATATTGACGAAACGGTTGCGGTTTTGGACATAGTTTCGACTTTTCCCTAACCAAAGCACTTGAACACAATGGACTAAGTCTACTTGAACCAAGCAAAAGCTCTTAAGCCCAGAAATCATGTCTATCCTAGATTCAAACGCAGCTTACACAAGCTTGGAGATCCCGACGATAGAGGAATATCCTCCGACAATGGATCTTCCAAACTTGCAATTGATAAAGATCCATCTTGTTGAGAGAGTTTGGATGATTGGTCATGAGAGTGAAGGACTATATAGATACATTGACGACAATGAGGTCAATCTTTATAGGTGCTTAGATCCATACCTAGAAGAGATAACGGATTACAAGCTCTTATATGTCTACACATACGGAGTTGACTGTCAATGGAGATCTATAGTTGTCGACAAGTATGGAGGAGAATACAGAGTTGTAGAAAGCACAAATCCACAGACTGTACTAGAAAGAGGTGGATATTTGGTCAATGAAGGACCACAAATGCCTCCACCAAACACGAGAATTCCTATAGGAATTCCAAGAAGAGAGCCACTAGGATTCCCTTCAAGAGCGATAACGAGAGAAGGATTGGGAGAGTCTCTGGTTAGACTTGTAGACAATCGACGAGTTAGACCATCCCAAGTCCAGAAATGGGTAAGCAAAAAATACTCCGGAGATAAAGATCCGAAAGATCACGTAACGGCTTTTAGAAGAGTGATTAGAGCAGAGGAAGTTTCAGATTTTGCGACACAGTTTGCGGGATTTGGATTGACTCTAGAAGATGATGCAGCTACATGGTTTGACTCGGTGGAAAAATGGGATTTTGAGACCCTAAATGAGTTGTTTGAGGAGTTTATTGAAGAATTCTTGCCAAAAGGCATTGCTCACAACACGGTCTCGCAAATCCATAGATTCAAACAGAAAGAGGATGAATCAGTACACAAAGCATCATTACGGCTCAAGAGATATGTTAAGCTCTGTCCGAGAGCGGAATTACCTACGCAGGCACGACTGATGCTGATCTTTATCCAGGGAATGAGACATGTGGGCGTTCGGAAGGATCTGCATATGATAAGGAGGATGATGCTAAACGAGTTGATCAAAGAAGCTCTTTATCTAGTGGATAACTGTGAGGCATACAAAGAAAAGGACTTAAAGAGTCAAGGAGATGACACATCCTCTTAGCACAGTGTTTCACAGATAAGTGAGTCCATTGCCAAGCCAACGGCACCTATTGATCAAGAAAAGCTTATCGACGAATTGGTCAAGAGGTTGATTCCTCTTGTAAGGTCTGATTCGGGAGAGCCGAAGTGGTGTGAAATTGAGAGAAAATGGATGAACCATTCGGGGGAAGAGTGCTATTATAGCATGGAGAATGCTAGGGAGAGGTATGTACAACTTGTTCCAGAAGCACCTACTCCAACTAGATACATTACGGGGAATGCGCCAGGACCAGTAGGAGTTTTAAGGCCACAGCTTGTCTTAGGACAACAACCTCCGCTGCCAGGTTCTAGAATGCCGGTAGACATGAGATACATGCCAATGATGGAAGCATCAAATAAACCAACGCTAGTACGAGCTACAATGTGGTATAGCAACCAAAGTGAGTACTACCCTTCAGAGCAACAAAATGTGAGAGAAACACATGGAGTGGTGAGGCCGGTACAACCTCCACCTCCTGGGTTTCAGTCGAAAGAAAGAAGGTATGAAATGGACGAAAGGACATTGTGATTCATTGCAAATAACGGCCTATCTAGGTCAAAGCTTGCTTATAGACAAGAGGAAATGCTAAAAGAATCTCCTCAACCAGAGACAGATTGTCACAAAAGTCGTGACAACCACTTGGTCAAACAATGTCCTCACATGGAGATCACTGAATTAAATGCCTATTGTCTTGAGTGTGGCATCACTCACTTGATCCCCGATTGCCCGAAAAAACCAAACCTAATTAGGAAAATCACGACAAATGTATTAGGGATTGTTCAGCTCCCTAGTAGCTCAGAAAATGAAAATGTTGTACCAGTTCAAGTAGTTATGAGAGCACAAGCTCAAAAGAAAGCTGATGAGAATCCAGAGACAAAGAACATGGAAAGTGACATGAGTCCAAAGACAGATGATGGTCCAAAGACAGACGCACCTAGTCAGAAAACCAAGAGCAAACGAAATAGTTGGAAAGCTAGAAAGACTAGGATGAAAGCACGCAGGGAACGAGAGCAAAAATCCCTAGCTGAGAAGCTTACCAAAGCTGAGGAGAAGATAAAACAACATGAGGAAAAAGAGGCACCTTCTCTTACACAGATGGTTAAACCTCTAGAAGAACCATCCACGGATGAGAAACCGAGAAGTGCTAGTTCAGGAGGATCTGTGTTGGCAGAGAAGGTTAATGAGACATTAGATGCCCTCATGAAAGCCTATGATGTGAGGCTCAAAAACAACCAAACCCAAGAACACAGGTGGATGACATATCCCTATGCGGAACTAGAAAAGCAAAGGTTTGAAATGTGCAAGAAAATGATTCAAACAGCCCAAGCTTTACTAGAACCACCAATTGAAAAACCTGAGGATGTGATCCGTGTCATGCCTACACAAGTAATCCCACCAAACCAGGAACTAAAAGAGCCAGATTGTAGTCATGAGCACATACCAAACCTCAAAGACCCAGCATTAGAACCAAGGATAGTACTGAATACCACAGATAACTCTTCCGAGGGATTTCACCAAGCTATACCTGAGGATTGTAAAGAGATAGATGGTCTTGAAGAATTGTGGAAACAAGTCAGAGAGGCCAATGAATCCGATGACCTAAGAAGACGAGTAGACAAGACTGGTGATGAACGAGGAGTGTTTCTACCACCAATAGAGGAATTTGAGACTGGATCTCAAATGAATCTAGACGTGCGATCGTATTGGGGCAACAAAGGATCTGTACAATCTATGGATAGTCAACCCCATTCGCTAAGAACACTACCGTCCTACATGGGAGAGTACGAGACCAAGTCAGATGTGGTTGCAATCCCATCACAGAGACTGTCTCCTAACAAGGCCATTGATTCAAAGGGGCTAGTAGATATTCTATCTACCCTAGTCACCTATACAATAATGTTAGCCGAGTTGCTCAGAATAAGACCAAACATGTGGGCTAATGTGGGTAAATGTCTAGAGAAATTTGGTGTAAAAACCCCAATGACTCAAATCTAGGAAGGCATCAAAGAGCTTGAAATGCCTCAACTAAATACTAGGCCAGTGCCATTAAACAAGGTAGGCGAGTATTACGAGGGAGAAGATGGAAACACCACCCTTCCTGTGGAATTCAATGGTGTAAAAACCATGGCAATCCTTGACAGTGGAGCTGGTGTGGCCATTGCAACCAAAGAGGTTTGGAAAAAATGAGAAAAACCTGCCTTGATATCCACACGAATGACCCCGCAGCTTGCAGACGGACACAAGGAAAAGCCCCTAGGACTGCTAGAAAAAGTACTTGTTACTTCTTGTGGCATTGAATATGAACACACTTTTGCTGTTGTTGACTTTGGCAAGAAGAACAACTATGACATCATTCTGGGAAGACCATTCATGCGACAATTGAAAATGGTCCAAGATTGGGGTTATGACCATATATACATGAGACATATGGAAACCATAACAAAGATAAACTTGAGGGACCATAGCTATAGGGATGTGACGAGAACATCGGTTGAGGAGTTTGATTCCGCCACAGTAGCAGGATCAGAACTTCCAGCTTGGTTAGGTAAGCCTAAAGAACTGTGGATGTGTGGAGCTTCACAATGTGGTAGCTTGAAACATGAGGAATGTATCCTAGAGCGGGTTATAGAGGATAGGGACTATATCCCAGAACCATTTCCTGAAGAAGAGTTAGAGCCTTTTGGATGGGAACACATCTTGGCTACTCTGGACGTGTGCGCCGTGGAGGATGCTCCCACAACAAAGTTTTGTGATGAAAATGGCTATGATGTCATTCCTTATTTTGCAGTGAGTGTAATCGAGGAAAACGAAGAGAACCAAACATCAACAAGGTCTCAAAATAAGGAGCAAACAAAGAAATGTGGACAATCAAAAAAGGAAGAAGACAACGAGTCTATGAATCTGTAGAACACTTCGAGCTTCAAGAAGATCAATGACCCGGGAATCAATGTCATCGCTACACGAATAAAGTGCATCAAAAGTGGATTCCAAAGTCCTCCGTGAAGACAGCCACCACAAGCATCCTCATACATGGCTCCTAATAAGGATGCAAAGACTTAGCTAGGAGGAATACGACCAGAGCAACGAGCTAACAATGCTCTAATCAATGGGCTAGAAAATTCCTCCAAGAAACTACCACCCACGAGCAAACAGACAGTAACTTTCCACTACCAGCCAAAAAATCAAGGGAAAGTACAAGAAGTCAACCTTGCTGAGGATAGTAGCGATAGTGATGAATCTTACGACATCCCCTATCATCAACTCAGGCCATCACTATCACCAACCCATTCAGCAACAACCATGACAGGTCAAAAGTATAGGACAACAAGTCAAAGCCAAAAAGCTCGACAAATGTGGATCCCAAAAAGCCAGATCGGCCAAAAAAAGATATGGATCAAGAAGACAAAGATCTCTAATGACAAATCAAAAGATCCAACACCAAAACAAAAACAAGGAAAGCGTGCACGAACGCGTAAGAATATCACAAAGTCGCAAGCTTTCAAAACTCAGGTTTGGGATCCAAAGAAGTTGATTCAAACACAAAAAAGTCAGGAATTCATTTGGATTCCAAAACAATTGTAGTGAGCATTTTTATGGGAATTATTCAAGAGCATAAAGAGAAGACTTACTTAGAGATAGAAACATATCTGCTATACTTGATTAGCTTGGCATGAACAATACTTTGCAAGAGAGAAAATTAGATAAACTGACAACAATTGAGGACCGGATTTATGTGGAGCCGGTCCTTCCTCCAAAAGGATTTTGTATTATAGATTCTCTAAAAAAGAGAGACTTGGTACAATACAAGTTTGTGTTCCTTGAGACCTCATTGGTGCAATGAAAATGGTAAGCTTCATGCACCACAATTATGCCCATAATTAACTTAACAAAATCATTAACTTATCCCTCGCCTCAATCCCAAGTCCTCAAACACCTTCACATGTGGAGAGAGCTAGCAGGGAGTGAGGGTAGGGAAGAGGAACAAGAGGTAACATACGAGAAATATGTAGTGTCATCCCATACCATTACTCATAGAGCATAGCACAATATAGCATAGTAATGGAGATGAAGAAGTTGGCAAGCATAGCTTTGAAGCATGGCTCTTGGTTGGATTTTCATTCCATAGCCAAGAGGTATTGGTGTAGGCTCTCAGATTCTCAAGCTTGTAGAAGGAGATGAAGTTCTTGCACTTCACACAATGAGAATGAATGTGTGTGTGTGTGTGTGTGTGTGTGTGTGTGTGTGTGTGTGTGTGTGTGTGTGAGAGAGAGAGAGAGAGAGAGAGAGAGAGAGAGAGAGAGAGAGAGAGAGAGAGAGAATGCACAAGCAACCCCCCTTCTTTCTTGGGTCGTCGACCCCTCTTCCTAGCTCTTTGTTGGATTTGATTGGACCTCCTCAAGCCTAGCCAATCACATACTTTGTGCATATCAAGAATTAAGGGTAGCATTTGGACAAGTGTCCTCCTTTCCCCTTTGAGAGAGAGGGCTTGGATATTGCTTAATTAAACTAAATTCTCACTAGACCTCTCTAAGGCCCATTCAATAGGATTCAAGCACACCATGAGGGCAACATGGGTATGCCTCTTGTGGAAGGGGTGCCTCTTGGGAGTGTCCTACTTCTAGGGCTCGCCCCCTCCTTTGTAGGCTTCTTGGTTGACTTCAAGCTTCTCAAGAACCTTCTAAGAATTGCAAGCACCTCAAGCACCTTAGTTAGCAAGCATGAGAAGCACCTCAAGCTTGGGTAGGATCCAAGGTCAGTCCCAACTTGCCTAAGGCCCTAGGTATAAGGACTTTTAACACTAACCTTTGGAGGTCTTTAATGAAGCTAACCACCATGAGGTCTTCTAAGCTCCATTATCTAGCCATTGCCCTTTGATAGACCATCTCTCTTTTGGACCTGCTACCTTATGTCCCTTTGGTCCCGTGCTGAGATAGATCTAAAAGCACATGTCTATATTCTAACTCTTGTTCCCATTTATTTTCCCACTATAAATGATCAGTTCAATATGAGAAAATCATTTGGGTTAGTTAGATATGAGATTTTATGATAGCCCATGAGTAGCTGATTTTCTTAACCCCATACCAAGGGCATTTACCAGGTGTTAATCCATGAGGTTGATTGGTTCGCCCCTTTGAAAAAGAAGTGGAAGATGCCAATGGTCGGAGGCTCGATGGGTAGAGGTCACAAAGAACATTTGGAATCCACAATGGCCTTAGTTTATGAAGCTATTTCTGTGGAGGTACTTTGGGGGGCCTTACTGATGGACATCAAGATTCAAGCGCGTGGTATTGGGCGGCTAGTGAAGAACTTGGTCACCTTTTCATGGAATGCCCGACTATTAGAGGCCTTGCAGGAAATTTGTGCAAATGGATACAAAGGTCGTGGAAGATTGGGTTTTCAAGAGGAATTTGTGCCTTGGTGGCAAATAGTTTTGAAGCTCTACACTTCTAATTTGTACTCAAATTGCCAAATATTTTTTTTGCAGTAATATCTGGAAGACCAGGAACTATTGACTCTTTGATATCAATCTCTCTTTGGCTAGCTTCCTAGAGATTGTACAAGAAATCCAGGAGACAATATATGTAGTAAGTAAAAGGCATAACTCGGATGATTGGCTTAAGGGCGATCCTTGCCATCCAGTTGAGCCCTGCATTGTAAAGGATTGGGATGTCCGCAATAGTTGGTACGTGTAATGAAGCTCGGATGTAACCCTCTGTCCCTTAAGGCTTGGCATGAGCTTGAGGCCGATTTGTAATCTATTGGTGATTGTATAATGCAATCACTCAAAATTGTGAGTTTTGCAAAAAAAAAGAAAAAAGAATATGGTTTATTTTTGAAATATTTAGCTTATAGACGGGACTTATGAATAGTAAACCGGGTTCTACAAGTGGGTTATAGTGGCAACAAGGAGGTTGGATGTTTGCAAGGAGAAAAAGTCCACGATAGCGGGTAGGTGTCAGCTGTATGGAGCCTTGACAATATTTGGTGCAATATCCCCCCATCGAGGAGCAAGATTGAAGATATCAACGGTCCGTAATGATCAAACAATACCATGTCCATGGAGTATACAACTGATATGTTGTCAAAGCTTCAACAAGTATGCCCCAATTTAAATAAGAATATGATAATAACTTTGAACTTGACTCTGAAATCATAGGAAATAGAGGTCCATACACTCTATTATTGTCCCAATAGAAAAATAGGGAGCTTTTGCTTTTCATAAAGCCCAAATTTGATGCAAGTAGGGAGCATGCAGAGCAGCTATGAACCAAGAAGAAAGATTCTATGTATCTATATATATTCTATTATCAAGGAGGAGATTCAGAGTGCCAAGTAGCAATGAATCCCACATCTAACAATGAAAAATTGGCTTGAATTGTTGGATCATGGTTGGCAATGTGAGGACTTGTAGTGAGAACTGAGGACATAGAACCTCGGAGAGTCAAGGCTTCTGTTGCATAGGGACAACCTTGCCCCCCCCCCCCGCCCCCCCGTGCGCGTGTGTGTGCGCCCCTTAGTGCTCAGTGCAATGCGATACAAACGCTCTCTCTCTGTGCGCCCCTTAGTGCTCAGTGCAATGCAATACCAACGCGCGTGTGCACGAGAGAGAGAGAGAGAGAGAGAGAGAGAGAGAGAGAGAGAGAGAGAGAGAGAGAGAGAGAGAGAGAGAGAGAGAGAGAGAGAGAGAGAGAGAGAGAGAGAGAGAGAGAGAGAGAGAGAGAGAGAGAGAGAGGGTGATGAGGGATGACAACAAGGGATAGAGAGATTAATGTGTGTGTTGTGAGGAGATGTATAAAGATAGACACACACACATGCACACATATATACATATATATAGATATATACTTTCACACCTAGGTACATACACACATATATACATGCGTACATAGATACATAAAAACATTCAAAAGCGAGGAGATAAATGAGAGAGATATAATGTTAGTGTTTGTATGTGTGCTCTTGCGTGAGTTTGAGAAGCTGTTAGAATTGGCCATTCAAAACCATTGGTAAGAGCGAGTGAGACCCACTCTACGACCTATTTCTTTGTGAACTGTTGATAATGATTATTACCTGGTTGACAAGGGATGATCCGCCCGCTTCGCCAAGGTAATGTCTGTGACAAGTGAGAATTAATCAAGTATGAGTAGATTGATGTGTTTTCTTCTTAGAGAGGGTTCATGGTTCTATCTTATGTGTAAAGAAATTTTGTTTTACATGGCTCTACAAGTATTTTCCTTTGCATGCCATCGTCGAAGATGATGGCGCTCTTGGAGGTGGTGCCATTGTACTAACTTGCTCGCGCGACCCGCCTACCGGCGGGTCTTGTTCGCTCTTACTACCTCACTTTATATGTGTTTGTGTGTGTGTGTATCTTTATACATCTCTCCATGACACACATACGATCGACACTATCACCAAAAATCTACGGATACTTATTTACCCATTGTTCAAATGCAGGTTTTTATCTCACTCTATATTTGGCCCCTTTAGACTACTCCTGCTATATTTAACCTTTTTGCATCTTTCTCTTCTCCTTCCCCCTTTTGCGTGTGCGCGTGCACACACACACACACACACACACACACACACACACACACACACACACACACACACACACACACACACACACACACACACACACACACACACAGAGAGAGAGAGAGAGAGAGAGAGAGAGAGAGAGAGAGAGAGAGAGAGAGAGAGAGAGAGAGAGAGAGAGAGAGAGAGAGAGAGAGAGAGAGATTACATAAAAGTACATCACTTAAGAGACAAATTAAAGAAAAACAATTTACATTATTGCCAAAAAGGTTCAAGAATATATTTGCATAGCACTCTTAGTCGTGCTATTTCAACAGGATCAAGATATTGAGCTAGAGCTCTACACAGTTCTCTTAAATCTATTTTTTAAGTCCAGCTCAAGTAAAACTTGTAATGACGAATGAACCCAAGCTCTTGCTTTACGAGCATGAGCCTAAGATTGGGAAAGAAGTAGGAATCAAGCAACCTGATGTAAATCGTATCCAAGTCTTCATCTACATATGATGCCCAAATAGTGTAGTTTTTCTCGATCACTTCCCATGCCCATTGCCATCCCCATTCAATAGGTAATAAACTTTCTTCAAAGGAATCAACAATAAGATTTTTTACACGTGGAAAAATATTCACAATTTTGTGGTCCATTTAATTGGCTGCAAGAAAAGAGGGCAACATTGGTACTCAAAGCTTAAAATTAGAGAGAGAGAGAGAGAGAGAGAGAGAGAGAGAGAGAGAGAGAGAGAGAGAGAGAGAGAGAGAGAGTGATGATCAACATGGACACTTGTTAAAAGTGCACTTAAACACTTTAAAAAATTATAACCGCAATGTGAACACTTCAATTACTAATCGTCATGCCAAAATAGAGCAGCATTGCCAAAAAGTGTCAAGAGATCCATTAGGTCAAAGTCTTTACAAACAACAACCTCAATGTTTTTGTTTACAACAACTCATATTCTACACTATAGTTGGACGGCTGAGGATCACTCCAATATATCCCATTGATAAACTTCACAATTAATTTTCAATTCAAACTCTTTATCTGAAATATAAGATTTATGATTGTGATATATCATTAGCAACTGAATATCACAACCACAAACATTGACATAGTAAATATCAACCATATGTAGTTCTTATAAGACTCTCATCAATTTTATCTCGCTCAATATTTGTGACACTTTGCATAGTGAAATGCTTAAGCATCCACAATTTCCATACCATCCATCTGCATATGAATCATCACCCAATGATGCCACCAGCACAATGTACCATTTCCTTGACAAATGTACACTTCCTTAACTTAAAAATAATAAGCATCTTTATATGTATTGGGAGAATAGCCAAAACATCATGAACCATGTTAACCTACATTAGCAATTAGCAAAGTTCTCTCTCTCTCTCTCTCTCTCTCTCTCACACACACACACACACACACACATTAACCTATGTAGTAGATAAAAACCCACTTCAATAAGCCAACAGTAAGAAAAAAATATGGTTCTTAGAATGCATTGACAATGGATGAGAGTGTTCAATCATCTAGAGAAGTTGAGCCTACGACACACTCTACTTGGAACTCTCAAGATCCAAGGTCCAACACGTCGAACATTGCAACCGAGATGTCGAGGTGGGTCACCCAAAGAATAGATTCTAAATACCCATTCATTCACTCCATACGAACCGTATAAAAAGTTTCAATTGAGAGGCCGTTGCATATCTAATTCTCGTACAATGATTCGCATATCATCTATATCAAACTCTATGTGATAAGAACCTACAACACTTCTAAAATATCGTGCTTCATATAATGCCAAGATAGAATGTCTGCAATAATATTGAAGCCTGCAATGAAGATAACAACCAGCCATGCAAACATAAAAAGTAACAACACATTTAGCGTCATATGGATTCAAGTTCAAGCTATACGCACCAAAGGATCTCAAAATCCTCGATAATACAAACAATATCCTCAGCATGTACAAGACCCCTCCACAATGGAGGATCTAGAAAAAAATGTCACACATGTAAATACACAAAATAGAGACCACAAATTTCTTAGTCATGGTAAAAGTAAGTATCAAAGATAAGATTTTACATACTTCTAATATAAGAAGGTACATCATTGAGGGTGTACGAAACCATGATGTATCGTGCCATTCTTTATCTGCTCTAACAATGGAGATTTAGAAGTTTAAGAGGAAGAGAGATGAAATAGAATAAAGAAGACTTTGACGATCATGTTGGAATTAGGGTTGCAGAGAAACACACACAGCTTGGAGAAGACGAAGGAAGCTCAAGGCGCACAATAGAGAGTGTGTTACTTTGTGTGCAATGGAAAGATAGATAGCCCTAGAGTGATGGGCGTATATACAATGCACGGGGGAAAAAACCTCCTAAAGAGGGAAAAAATGCCCCGGCGGTCCTAGTGTGTTCACACACATCACTACCACATGTATATGGTAACAAATCCCCCTGGAGTGATGCGGTGAACGAGAGCTGACATGAGTAAAGGGAAGTGCCATGCCCTGAGGACAGGATCAGTCCACAAAGGGGAGTAAGCCCAAAGCTTTGCGGAAAGCTTCAAGCTTCTCACGAGACAATGCCTTTGTGAAAAGATCTGCAAGGTTGTCCTGTGTTGGCACATAAGCCAAGCTGATCTCTCCTGCTGAGAGCCTCTCCCTGACATAGTGGTAATGCACCTCAATGTGCTTTGTGCGAGCATGAAAAACTGGGTTCCTCGCAACTGCCAATGCGCTCTGACTGTCAGTGTAGATAGTGTTGGCAGTGTCTTGTCCAACACCCAAGTCAGCCATAAGGCGTCTGAGCCATACACACTCAACCGTAGCTGTGAAGACTGCCCTGTACTCAGCCTCACAACTCGAAGTGGCCACAGTAGGTTGCTTCTTGCTCAACCATGATATACATGAACTGTCAAGCATGAAACAAAAACCACTTGTGGACACTCGCGTGTCAAAACAACCAGCCCAATCTGAGTCCGAAAAAGCATGTAAGTCTGGCGGCAATGATCCCCCCTTGGGATAAAACAAGCCAAGATGTAAAGTGCCACTAAGGTAGCGGAAAATCCTCTTGACAGCCTGCCAATGCTTAGACCCTGGGCTATGCATAAATCTGCTGACCTGCGAGACTGCAAACTGAATATCTGGCCTCGTGTTGCATACATAAATGAGGCAGCCAACAGCAGTTTGGTAAAGAGTGACATCAGCAGGATCGCCAGCATCATGTAGACTCAACTTCAAACCTGTTTCCATGGGAGTGGCAATAGGTTTGCAATCCTCAAGTCCAAACTTACATAGCAATGTCTCTATGTAACTTTTCTGACACAAGGCAATACCACCATCACACTGCTTAAACTGTATACCCAAGTAATGATGCAACAGCCCCAAATCTTTCATCTTGAAAGTAGCATTCAAATCAGCCTTAAATTCAGCAATATGTCTCTCATTTGGTCCAGTGATCAGCAAATCATCAACATAAAGAACCACAATGAGAAATACATCATCCTCACGCTTTACATACAATGTGCTTTCTGTTGGACTGTTACGAAAGCCTCGTTTAACCAAATGAGTGTCAGCTTTCTCATACCAAGCACGAGGAGATTGCTTCAACCCATACAAAGCCTTCTTACATTTGCACACTTTGTCCTCTTGTCCTTTTATGACAAAACCGCGAGGCTGCGTTACATAAACTTCCTCAAATATGTCACCATTCAAGAAAGCAGTAACAATGTCTGATTGATGTACATCCCAACCAAAATGAGCTGCCAATGCACATAGAAAACGCACAGTAGTCATACGACAAGTGGGAGCAAAAGTCTCTTCATAATCTATGCCTTTTTGTTGTGCATAACCCTTTGCAACAAGTCGAGCCTTATGGCGATCAATCTCACCATCCGGCTTGCGTTTCAACTTGTAAACCCACTTGGTACCAATGGCCTTTTTGCCAGGAGGCAAATCACATAAAGTCCATGTGTCATTATCTATAAGTGCATCATATTCTGATTTCATGGCAGCAATCCAATTTTCTGAATTCTGTGCTTCATCAAAAGACAGAGGCTCCTCAACATCATGTAAACTAGACACAGCCAAAGCATAACAATCTGATGCATAAGATGCATGGCGAGAGCCTGAACGAGTACGACTAGATAAAGGTGCATCCAATTAACTGTCACGCAAAGTGTGCACCAGCCATTTTGGCATACCTCTAGCCTGCTCATTTTCAGCCCTTTCCTCATCAAGTACATCATGTACATCTGCATCAGTAATAGGCTGTTCTAAAACATTTTCAGAAACCCCCATAGGCTGTACATTTGCCTCATTGGAACTTACATTCGTATTTCCACCACTGAAAAGAGGCAACAAAGTGTCATAAATGTCCTGTGAGCTTACATTACTGTCTCTAGTACATGACAGCAAGGGTTGAACAGAATCTTCCACAAACACTACATCCCGTGAAACCAAAATACGTTTTGTTTGCGGATGATACAACCTGTAACCTTTGCTTTCAGCACTATAACCAACAAAAATACATTTGACAGCCTTATCATCCAATTTTCTGCGCTGCACTTGTGGCACCAAAGCATATGCCAAACAGCCAAAAACACGCATGTGCTCAATAGAAGGTTTTCTATCATGCCATGCTTCATATGGAGTAATAGACTGCAAAGCTTTCGTAGGACACTTGTTAAGTACATAAGTGGCACACATGATGGCCTCAAGCCAAAAAGAATGCGGCAAAGCTTGACTTTTGACCATACATCGTGCCATTTCCGTTAGTGACCTGTTTTTCCTCTCAGCAACACCATTTTGCTGAGGTGTATAAGGCACTGTACATTGGTGTTTTATCCCACGACTAGCCAGAAATGCATTAAATTCATGAGACATATACTCCCCCCCTCGATCGGAACGGAGGGTGCCCATAGTACATTTTGAGACATTTTCAGCCATAGCCAAAAATTGTTTGAAGCACATAAAAACTTCGGACTTCGCTTTAAGCGGAAATACCCACGCATGCCTGGAGTAATCATCAATGAAAGTCACGAAGTACAGGTAATTGCCCAAGGACGGAGTTTGCATGGGCCCACAAACGTCACTATGCACAAGCTGCAACCTGCATGTGGCCCTAACTGAACCATCCTTTGGAAACTTAGAACGCTGCATTTTACCCAGAATACAGCCTTCACAAACATGTTTGATAGGTGCTTCAAGAGGCGGCAAAGAAGCAACCATATCAGATTTCTGCAAACGCAGCAAACTGGCAAAATTCAGATGACCAAAACGTGCATGCCAAAGTTTTGCATCTGAAATAGCCCTTGAATCTGCAACAGCATTTGCAAAATTTTGTCCACACTTGTCATACAAAGTGAGCTTATACAGCCCACGACACAAAAGCCCAGATGCAACAATTTCATCACCAAAACTAAGATCATGAACTGTACATCTGTCATCCACAAATTTGACTACAAGTCCAAGTCTAGCAAGTGCGGATACAGACAATAGATTCTTCTTGATCCCAGGTACATAAAGTGCATCAACAAGTGTGAAGGAACTGCCATTAGCAGCAGTGAGCACAATCTTTCCAACTCCCTGAACTGGATAAGAGGCGTTGTTGGCACAAGTGACTGAATTCCCATGAGGGACAGACTCGAGAGAGGTAAACAATTCACGATGTGAGGTAATGTGCTTTGTAGCACCACTGTCGAAATACCACACATGTGAATCTGCAGCAACTGACAAGCATGCATCATGGACAGCAGGATTGTAAGTGCACTCTGCGCTAAAAGCCCATTCTGCATCAACATCAGCATCACAATCTCCTTTCACAGAAGACTCAACAATGGCTGCATTTGTAGTGGAACCAGCATTTGCAGTGGAACCACCCTCTTTCTTCTTAGCCTCTTTGGCCTTCAACTTAGGACACGACTTGATCAAGTGATCATTGGCTTTACAATAATGGCAACGCATCTTCTTTTTGCCCTTATCACCAGAATTGCCAGACGAAGTGCTGCCAGCAGAAGCATTAGGAACAGAATTTTTGCCACTCGCAGCAGAACCATAAGAAGTGGCTGCATTACTGTTACCACCCTTTCTTTGAGAAGCAATAAAAGCCTGTTCAACTGCACGCTGCCTAGTCCTGTTTTTTCTAGAAAGTGACTCTTGCAACAGCAATGTGCATAATGCATCAAACTTGACAACTTCAGGATTTCCTTGGGTCATCAGTCTCCAAGTACTAGCAAAAGTCTGGTAGGAATCTGGTAAGGCATCAAGAACAGTCTGCACAAGGGAACTGTCAGAAATGACTTCACCTGCAGAAATGAGTTGCTCATTGATATCCTTGACACTAGCAAGGAAAGTGTCCATATCATCTTCCTCATGCATAATCTTCGACTCTAGCTCTTTACGCAGCAAAGCAATTTTAGCCTCATTGCGGCTTGCATAAAGACCTGCTAGAATATCCCAAGCCTGTTTTGCAGATTTTGCTGAACGGATGTGAGGAATAATGGTGCGCTTCACAGACAACGCAATCAATGCATGAGCCTGCGCATCCTTAACATCCCAACGAGCTTGTTCTGCTGTAGGCAAAACAACTCTAACAGCTGCAATCCTTGCAGCAAGACCTGCAACATCCTCAATATCGCCTACATCTTCAGAACCAGGACGTACATCAATGCCCTGCACAATGTTCCAGACACCTTTTGACACAAGAACGTGTTGCATCATATAAGCCCACATAGGGTAGTTGTCCCCATCCAACCTGTCCTCAGCAGCAAACATCTTGAACACATCTGTGTTGTTGTTGTCAGCCATGGTAAATGCTGCACCTGATGTGAAAACTGCCCGAAAATAGGAGAAATGGAGCGGGAACAACTTGTGCTATATAGCACAAACCGTAGAAGACTATAAGGCACCTGCTATGCAGAAAACGGCACTGACAGAAAATCTGCACAAAATGACGAAATAACCTGTGCAGTACTGCCCGTAGTGGAAACGGAGGCCGAAATGAGCCCAAATCAAAATTCTGAGCAGACCGAGCTCTTCGAGTTCTCCCAAAATATTTGTCGACCTGCGAACGCTTGCCAAAGCTCACTGAAATCGGAGAAAGTGAGCAGGCGTGTGCTGGAGCAGCTGGCGACTAAGCCCGGGAGGACGTGACCTGCTCTGATACCAATTGTTGGAATTAGGGTTGCAGAGAAACACACACAGCTTGGAGAAGACGAAGGAAGCTCAAGGCGCACAATAGAGAGTGTGTTACTTTGTGTGCAATGGAAAGATAGATAGCCCTAGAGTGATGGGTGTATATACAATGCACGGGGGAAAAAACCTCCTAAAGAGGGAAAAAATGCCCCGGCGGTCCTAGTGTGTTCACACACATCACTACCACATGTATATGGTAACAGATCATACCATAGAGAATCGTGTCCTTCTTTCTTTTGTTTAAGTGAAAGATTTAAGAGAGAGAGAGAGAGAGAGAGAGAGAGAGAGAGAGAGAGAGAGAGAGAGAGAAAGGAATGAAAGCAATTTCACAACTTCACAAAGATGCTTTGAATATTTTGAATGCAGTAGAGACAATACAAAAGATTTATTCAAAGTGTAGCCTTCGAGAGACCACACTAGGGATTCTATAAGTCCAAGGACCTATGTTGTATACATTTTTTCTCAATTGAGTAAATATTCTCAATTGATATGGTGTAGTGCGGTCTCCAGAAACCCCCACCTGTTGTGCATTGGCTGGCCTTTCATCACTCACAAATCAAATATTAACTTGAATTTGATGATGCTTGTGGTTTGAAGAAAAGGCAACATGATAGTATCCAAGAACTTCCATAGACATATCTCTACCTAAGTATAGCATTTCATAAACACCTACGATGATAAATCCTCGATGGCAATGATCTCTGCAAAGGCATCCATGAATTATGTAGAGCAAGAAAAGTTTAAAACTACCAATATACCATATAAAATCTCTTACAATATAATATGAGTTGTATCAAATAAGATCACCAAAAACATAGCAGGAACTCTTCCCCTCCATTGCGGTGGATCTTCAACAAAGTAAGATCAAATCTCTTACAATATAATATGAGTTGTATCAAATAAGATCACCAAAAACATAGCAGGAACTCTTCCCCTCCATTGCGGTGGATCTCCGACAAAGTAAGTCAATGTATAAGCCAATATTCTCAAGAAAATAATAGATCAAGTTAATACACTAATTTAAAAAATGAGACAAATACCTTGAATGAATTTAGTGATGTGACCCACTACATAGGATGCACTACGTCGATGATCCATTTCTGGCCAATACTTTGATCTAAGAGATATCAATAAATTTAAGATCAAGTGTGTCTAAATTTAAGTGAGAGCCACAATGTCAATTCGAACTTATTGTTATGAGTTTGTTAGTTGTAATACTTCCTTGAATACAATGTTTGGAGTGTAGTAACACTTCTGTTAAGTGTTTTCAATATTGACAACAATCCTCATAGCGGCTGCACTTTGCACACATGACATTGCAACATACAATTGCCCGTGAGATAAGATCGATGATGCAAGATATAGGCCGAGAATTCCCAGTGTTTGCTCTTGTGCTTTGTTGATAGTCATCCCAAAAGCAAGCCTGATTGGAAACTGACGACGCTTCATTTGAAATGGAAGCCCCTGCTGGTTTCTAACAATAAAGTCAATCCTTGGAATAAAAACTCTCTCTCCAATATTTGATCCTATAACTATCTCTGCCTCAATTACTTTATGATGACATTGCTTACATATCAATCTGCTTCTGTTACATAATCCACGTCTTGGATCCAAATTTCACAGCAACATGATAGGAGCATTTTCTTTCAAGACTAAAGCATGAGGTGGAAAACCACCACCAAGAGTAAGGCTATTAAGATATTCAATTGTGTACAAATGTGTGTTTTCCTCTGACATACAAACTGGTGGAAAACCACCACGAAGAGTAAGGCTATTAAGATATTCAATTGTGTACAAATGTGTGTTTTCCTCTGACATACAAATTGAATCTGCACTTAGATACTCTTTGCAAAGTCCATGCGTTTTTTGCAATGCATAGTCATTGATTAAATCCACCTCTTTATTCCGCAGAGCAAGTATTGGTCTCTAAAAGAAACATGACACAAATATCCATATATAAAGCTTAGAAGATCTGCCAAACTATTTCTTGGAAGCATCATGTGTGAAGGTATTTTGACTCTATCTAAGTCTCCTCTATCGTCCATATCCCCATTGCCAATATCAAGCACCCAATGCAAAAAACAACAGGCTCTACAATCTCTTGATTACATCAGAATGCTATGCTCATTGTCGTCCCAACATCCATGGATTCAGAGTTTGCTTCATGTACATCATGCATGCACTGTCTTTCATTGAACTCCAATAAAGGTCCAATAGTACTTTGTAGTGAATCCCTTGTTCTCTCTCGTGTTATTTGGCATCTCGCCTTTGGCGATTCATCACATAGTCAGTTACGTCGTACGTGACTAGGTGATTATATACGTGGTCCAAATACCATCTATGAAATCACGTGAAAATAGATCTCATATAAGGTACTTGCTATAATTTTGATCAGCCAAGTAAAGGACATTCTTATGCATAATAAAAAAATCAATACAAACTAGAACATCAAATTATATCCTCTAAACTGAATACAATTGACACCATGATAGTGACTCAAAAGAAAAGTACAGTTTGATGAAGCTACAACATACCATTACATATTGCATCCATTAGTAGGATTAGATTGTCGAGAAACTTGACGTTGTTTCGGTCAAACTAATCTAGCCAAAGCACTTAATTTATTTGAGGTACCTCGGATATCTGAAAGTCTTGAACCTTGAACCTTTGTCAAAGCACCCGGATTGTTGAAAATACTTCTCAATCCTGACATGATGTGTATTGTCTTGAATTCATCCTTTTGATTCGCGTTGACTCCTTGAAACCTCTTTTCAAAGATTCTCAATAGATGCCAATATCATCTTTTGAGAATCCTCAACTTTAGAAAGTTTCTTTCTCAAGTGTGCCTCACTCTTTAATCTCTGCAAGTTTGTTGCTTTTGTCTCTTCTCGCAGTTTCCACCGTATCCCACTTTCAATGTCCAATGCAGAGCTTAAAGTTTCAACCACATTAGAGACATTGGTTTCCATTGTCTCCATCCTATTGCAGGAGGCTTTGATTTCTAGCAAAGTTTCAATAATTTAATTTTTAAAATTCCTCTTGATATTTTGAGCTGCTCTCTTTGCCACACACACATTGCGAATAGGAAGAGATGACAGTATCTCCTCTTCATTAGCTGATGCACTATTCCTCTCAACATTTCAAGATGCTCTCTTTGCCGCACGCGCATTGCAAATAGGAAGAGATGACAGTATCTCCTCTTCATTAGGTGATGCACTTGCAACTATTCGAGAAGATATCATGCCATTGGTTGCAATAGTGAGTGGAATGGCCTGACTAATCTCCATTTTACTATACAGAAAAAACTACAGTGGTTGCAAAGAGAAATGTGACAACCGAAGAGAAAGGTTTGAATGCTTGTAGATTAAAAAATAACCCTCCTAAAAGATTCACTTTTTAAGTGCTTTCTTTTTTAGAAACAAAAAAATACATAATCTCTATCTAGATGTGAGAAATAACAAAGGATTGCATGAGAAGTGGAAAACAAACCAAAATGCTCATCAATGATTCTTGTCAGTAGATAAAAGCTCTACTCAATACATGATCAACCCCATCTACATTTGAAAATGGGAAAAGAGCGTTTAGCGATGGGACGCTTGAAAACAGGCTCCTTATGATTCTCTATCTTATCAGGTCCTACAATGCTCTTTAAAACATTAATTTTTCTATAAGCTTCAGATATAGAACAACAACCTAACTCAGAATCAAGGTAGAGGGCATCTGAGTATCCCATCTTTACTCGAATTTGCAAAAGGCGTAGTTGCAAAACCATTGACTGGGATCATTCTCGATTCTGACAAACACCTAGTGAAAGGGTACCCCATCTCGAGTAATGGAAGTGCGATCGTAGGATCTCCAAGCTTCTTCTATAGTAACACCTGGAAAGAAACCTTGAACAATGCTTTGAAAGAAGTCAGCTTTCTTTTTTGGAGAGTAGTGAATCATTATATGATCCAATACTATCTCCATTGCTTTCAATCCATGACCAAAACATTCAGCAGATACCTAGGTGCCATAAAGTTCCTAATGGAAAAAAATAAGAGACAATGTAAGTGTAGTTGCTCTAGGACTTCGTCCACAAAACTTGACTTTACAATATGTCTCTTTAGATAATTGCTCACTGCTCAAAGCATTATAGATTTCTAGCTCTCCCCCCCCCCCCCCCCCCCCCCCTCTCTCTCTCTCTTAGTTTGTATCTAAAATTTGTAGGGTTCGAAAGCAGCACTGGATCTTTCAATCATATGTGCTATTCTCTCTATCTAACCCTTTTTGAAATCTTTCTTTCTTTTATGTGATTCTCGATCCATGTGGTGACCTTTTGGTGATCAAAGTGTGGTTTATTTTGAGTTGTAATGTATATGTAATTGCATATGGAGAGATGCCCTCACTTCGCATCATATGAAAAACAGCCCAGCCCTTGTCCCATTTAGACATGTTCCACAGTCAAAACACTCTAGAATAAAAGGTCGAGTTCAAGACTCAAAAAATAGAAATGCTTTTATTTCTATGATGCTAACATCATCTCCTCAAGAGATTATCAAACCCAATACAACTTTTAGATTTTTTGGATTGGATTGTTTCAACCCCAAGTGGCATGATGTATAGAACACCCAGGTGTTTTATCTTATTGTTAAGAATAAGATGCTAATTACTCAAATGCTCTCTTGAGTATTATGCCTTCATGACTAACAGAATAAATGCTAGCGTCATGGCACTTACATCCTTGAGATCTCGTGAAACTATTCGTATGAGAGTGACAACCATATCTTCTCATGTCTGAGTGAGTATGCATGTGTGGCAGATTGGCTATGTTAATTGTCACTTGAATAGCATAGCTGGATTTGGAGCCCTATCATTAGATGGATCTTTCAATACTTCCATAGACAGGACGCTCAAAAGTTGTTCCTTAATAGAGAGAAGACAAAAATCCTATCTTGGGTTTCTTGAATTACTCCCGTCACTTGTAGTAGTTTGTACTACTATCTTGGATATTCGAGTATCCTCTTGATAAAAATATTGAGTTCAAGGCCCATACAATAGATGTGCAAGGCCTCTTGGTTCAATATCATGCTCTCTTGGAATCGCCTTTTGAGTATCATGCCTTGGTTTTCAAGACTACTGTCTAATGCACTGCTCTAGGCATTTACATCAAGCCCGAGATCTTTGGAAACCCTCTCTATGACATTAAAATCTACATCTTTGGATGGAATTGTGCGAGGACGATAATACAATCTCTCTCTCTCTCTCTCTCTCTCTCTCTCTCTCTCTCTCTCTCTCTCTCTCTCTTCTAGACTCATAGGCCATTTGACCCTTTTGAGGAAGTCAACATACCATTTGACTCACATTTAACTCTCTCTCTCTCTCTCTCTCTCTCTCTCTTATTTTTTATCCTATATATGGTCACATCACCATAACATTTTATTTCATTGTCATCTCTCTCTTTCTCTTTCTCCTCGAATTTTTTTCCTGTCTATGGTTACATCACATTTCATTTCATTGTCATCTCTCTCTTTCTCTCTCCCCCCAAATTTTTTTCCCCCTTTGGTCTTTTTCTACTGTGTGTGTGTGTGTGTGTGTGTGTGTGAATAAACAAATCAAATAATTAAACTGAATTACAAAGTTAATTAAAATGTTTCATGTCATAGATTCTCTCTCTCTCTCTCTCTCTCTCTCTCTCTCTCTCTCTCTCTCTCTCTCTCTCTCTCTCTTTGTGTGAATAAACAAATCAAATAATTAAACTGAATTAAAAAGTTAACCAAAACATTTCATATCATTGTCATCTCTCTCTCTCTCTCTTTGTGAATAAACAAATCTAATAATTAAACTAAGTTTAAATGTTACCTTGTTGAGCTGCTTCACACATACCTCGACTCCACTCGCCTTGGCTTGCACACTTGCTGCCTACAATAAAAATATAGAATTCTAAGTTACATTTTATATTGAATATTGAATCGTATACTTTTGATACGTTCCAAGGTGCTCATGCATGCAATGGGGGGGGGGGGGGAGAGAGAGAGAGAGAGAGAGAGAGAGAGAGAGAGAGAGAGAGAGAGAGAGTGTTTCTGCTCTTGAGTGTAGGTACGTTCTGGAGCTCATGCATGCAACAAAGAGAGAGAGAGAGAGAGAGGGTGCAGTATTATATTTTGCTGCTGGGGAGACACACGCTTTCTGGGAGGGAGAGAGGGTGCACAGTGAGCGAGGGTGGGTAGTCAAGGGCTCGAGAACGATAGTGGCAGGAAAGGATGTGGGATCGCGAGATGGCAATGGCGGGAGCAGAGAAGGCGATTCAGGTGGTTGGGGGAGCTGGTTGATGTAGGCGGTTGGGGGAGCTGGGCGCATTGACTGTATGGTGCATGCCAAGAAAAGATTGGGCTTGTAGGGAAGTTGATGCATCATACCACGTGTGGTTCAGCTGGGGGCGATAGTAAGCGAGCATCATAGCACGGGTGGTTCAGCTGGGCACGACAGTAAGCAAGGGTGGGTGGTCGACGACAAGTTCGTGGCAAGAGCATACCTACTATGGTGACGCCCAATGGAGAACACAACATGCAGAGCATACCTACTATGTGTGTGCGTACACAGAGCAGACCTACATTGTATGAGCAGAAACTCCGGAGCGTCTCTCTCTACGTCTTCTTCTTCGACGTGCTCTCTACGTCTCTCTCTCTTTCTTCTTCTTCTTCTTCTTCTTCTCTCTCTCTCTCTCTCTCTCTCTCTCTCTCTCTTCTTCTTCTTCTTCTTCTCTCTCTCTCTCTCTCTCTCTCTCTCTCTCTCTCTCTCTCTCTCTCTCTCTCTGTTGTACTTCACGGAGCACTGGCACTCCGGAGCAGGGAATATCAGCTTGCAAGGAATTTGAAATTCGGTCGTCACCAGGCAACTAATGTACTTGAAAGTCTGGCAGAGCCGCCAGCAAGCTTCAGCGTACTCATTTGAAGGTGCCTTTAGTGTGAGCGTGTGCTTTTTCTTGCCAGCTCTTTTTTTTTTTTTGTCGTTCGGCTTCAACTCGTAGCTATCGACATGTGGCAAGAGTCTCACAAGCGCCATATTATGTTGAACTCAACTGGTGACAAACCAATCTAGCATGACCGGTTGCTGCATTTTCTACATGTCACGCACATGCAGATGATCTACAGAGAGAAGAGAGAGAGAGAGAGAGCGCCAAAAAGCTCTCTGACAAACGGTTTTGATTGAGGCGGCAGCCACGTCTGTGCAAATGGGCAAGGGAGCTTCATTTTGAGGCTTGAAAAAGCAACCTATTTATATTTTGGACGGGCGGTTATAATCGACTAAGATAAATCTCTCGCTCCAGGGTCGGGGTCGGGGTCGGGGTCGGAGAGAGAGGTTTTGCTGTTGCACCCGCAGGAAAACGTAGTTAGCGAAGAGCCGGCAAAATGGAGGGGAAGGCAGCGGCAATGATCGTAAGTGGGCAAGAAAGGTCAGGGAAAAGAGTAGGTTTGATGAGGAAGCTGAGCCACATCGGACTCTACGACACGCATTGGGACTCAAATTATGCCCTCTACTACCAACACGCCCGCAACTCCTTAATCTCTGCCAGGTATCCATCTACACCCAACTCCTCACACCCATCATCGATTCGGCCTGTTGTCGATCATCCTCCTATGCATCTACAGCTTGCTTCTTTCCAGACGACCTTCTCTTGATGATCTTTGCCAGACTACCCTTGGTAGCCATAGTCAAGCTTCGCATGATCAATCATTCATGGCATAAGACTCTCCGGAGCAAAGAGTTTCTCGGAACGTCGGAGCAATGCAACATGCAGAAAGAAGCGGAAGAAAGTTGGCTTGTGATGGGAATGCACGCATCTGGTAGTTCCAACAAACTTTTGCCAAGAAATTTGTGGTATATAGTACATCGAACCTTCGAGATTATCCTTTGACCTTGCCCCTCTCTCCCCTCCTCCGTCCACTTCTTTGGTGTGATGGTGAGAGTGTGAGCTTTTCTGTCCATGATTGGAACTTTGTATCCCCTTCCGGTTTCCTCTTGGCTGGTGATGGTCCTCTTTTATGTGCCATGATCAAACAGAAATACGTTTGCAAGAGGCACCTACAGTCGGCCGAGGTTCCCTACTCTCATCAATGTATTTGTTCTTATGGCATGCATTTCTATCGTAAACAAGGCAAACTCTGTCGGGAGAGAATTGTTGTATTTAATCCTCTCATAGGTGATTCTAAGATTTTGCCAAAACCCTCAAAAAGTTTCTGGTTCAACCGCAATTCTCTCACTATGCTGTTTGACGAGTCCTCATTGTCCTATAAAATAATTCTTGGGCTCTTCCACTTGAAAAATGTTGTGATCTATGACTCTCTCACAAATTCCTAGGAAGAGCTGCCACATCTGGGTAATTATTCGCTCTACCGAGACTGGAAGCCTAGTATTCAGAAACATGAATTGTCTTCTGATATTCAAAATGCGGATCTGTTCTGTATAGTGCCGTGGCTAGATGATAACAAGCTCCAACCTTCTATTTGTGGCTTCAACATAAGTTCTCATCAATGGAGTTGTGTCAGCTTGCCTGCCCAGCTGCTACACACACTTGCATGGAGAGGTCGTCCAGTGATGCGTGATAGAGAGATGCTCGGGAACGATATATGGATGCTAAAGAAACGTTGCAAGGTAATGAGAGTAAATGATTGTGTTGTCCTCGTCTCTCAGCTGAGGAACAAAGAGCATTATTGCCCAACGTTGCAAGGGTTCGAGGTGTTTCAATTGGACAAGTCATCTGACAATTGGGTAGAGTGGCAAGAACTCCTCTAGAATTATGGCAAAATCCAGCCAATTCACATCTTTATCACTATTGGAAGTTTCCACGTGAGGATTGTGCCATTTTCAACAAGAACATTGAAGTTACATGTGGATGTCCGAGGTCTCGACATCATGACTTGCAAACCTCCACTATTGACAAACTATGTGAGTTAAGTGATGAAGATCAGAATCTAGCTGATGATAAGTGGGAGAGTGATCTGAACCCGGACTCATTATACATGAGTCCCAATACAGATAATGACGATGACCTAGAGACAACATCGACGTGGGTAGACTCCAATTACCACGATGGAGAAATTGCTGGTGGGGATTTTCTGTATGGTGAAGTTACTTTCACCAGTGCAGGAAGTCTCATATGCATGACATGTAGATAAAAATGCAGGGGACTTGGCTTCTATATTTGAAGGAAGATGTCCACTTCCTCTTGCTTATGATCTTGATAAAAATACATGGCAACTTCTGCCCTTCAACTAGAAAGTAAACTTTATGGGTCTCTTTTCCTTCAAGCCTTCAGTGGAATTTCAGGTGTGAAGTCATAGCTTGAGCCATCTCACCCTCTCCCATCTAGTTTATCCTTAACCCTGGCCTAGGTTGATCTTTGTAATTATCATCATAATGACGATTGGGTACAAAGGGAAGTTTGCTATAAAGAGTTGTCATTGAGCTAGATGAGAAGCCTCGCTGCAAAATAACTCCTTTCGCCATGCCCGATATAGCCCTAGGAAAACACAGTTTCGACTGTCGTGAAGAATTAGGAAAAGATGGAACTCTTCGATCCTTGAGCATTTTGAGTTCATTTCACCTATTCAATTACAATAGGACAAATTCAAGATGATAAGGAATCAGGATTGACCTTTTGCTTATCTCTTCCAATTCCCTTGCCTGAAATGAGGACAACCTAATTAATCTGGGTGATTTGTTTAGTGCTATTATTTTCTTGGGAAAATTACCAAAATACCCCTTTAATTTATGGAAATTCCCCGAATACTCCTCAAATTTCAAAAATTCCCAAAATACCCTTTATCTATTTTGGTTAGATTGTTCAAGATTTTCTAATCTTTATTCCTTTTTTACAATTGAGATCAGTTTTTGAGTGATTAGCAAGTAATTTGTCACAAATTATCTCGTTAAAAGGAAATTATGTCTGAAAACAATGAAGGAGTTCATCTCCAAAGCCTAAATAACCAACTCAAATTTTAGTTTTAGCATCCTCTATTGATAGACAATCGATCTTCTTATGAAAGATGCAAACTTTTATCTTCGTGGAGATAGGAAAATTTGGAGGGCATTTTGGGAATTTATAACAAAATATTGGGGGTATTTTGGGAATTTTTGAAATTTGAGAGGTATGTTGGGAATTTTCACAAATTAGAGGGGTATTTTGTAATTTCCCCCGTATTTTCTTCAAGCACACGAGACACGGAGAGGCTTGGTTCGTGCGTCCACCCTTGGAGTGCGAGAAGGTTTCTCGGATTTCCAAATCTTGCAACTTCATCATCCCTCCTCCCCCCCCGCTCGAGCGCCAACGACATATTGAATGGCAATAATTATGCTCATTGGAAATTTGATCATGCGAGTCTGGTTATCACAGAAAGGCTTACGATATGTTGTTGAGGGCTTGGAGCCCTGTCCCACAAAGGAACAGGTACATCTGCCTTCAAGATGACGAATATCTCAAATCGTGTGTCGATTGGGATGCGAAAAATGCAAAGGGAATGTCGGCCATTGTGGAATCTCTTACAAAGAACCTTTCTCCACTCATTCAGACTGTGAAGACTGCCAACAAAATGTGGTTCAAGCTCGTCGAAATGTTTGATCAGATTTTACAATGCGAGCAGTCACCCTTCTTGGATAGTTATTTTTCATCCACTTTCCACGAGGAAGTTCTATGCAATCATTTCTTATGAAGGTTAAAGTTATTCATGATCAACTGTCGGCTATGATAAGTGCACTGAAGAGTACTCGATTAGCTACTTGGTTTCTCACAAAGTTGCCTAAAGAGTATGAAATGGTGGCTAGAACACTTCGGCTACAAGTCACAAAGGAAAAGCTGGAATTTGATGATCTCAGCTCTTTTCTCATTGAGGAGGAAGCTGTACTGATAGGCAAAATTCCGATTTCTGAGACAGATGGGGAAGCACATTGTGAAGCACTTGTTGCTTCGGATTACAGCTCAGGCGGGCTTGGTCATAAATCAATAAAGTGTTGCACTTTCCTATAGCGTGGACATCCGGTTTCGACGTGGGCTAGCAGAGAGTAGTTAGTCCTCTAAAAGTCTCCTAAAAAACACCTACATCCAATCTGAGTGATCCATTACAATTTCAAACTAAAAGTTTCCTAAAAAACACCTACATCGAATCAGAGTGATCTAGAGTCGATATTCTAGACTTATGAATTATAAGAGGGAATAAAACCACTCCCAAAAATGCAAACGCAAGGGACAAAAGAAAACAAAGAAAAAGAAAAACCTACATCACTTTATTTGTTATTAAACAAAACTAGATGGAACAAACCATTATTCACTTGAAAAACCTTTTAGGAAAAAGTCATTTCTTTTTCCCTTTGACAAAGAGTGTATTGAGAAGCTCGCTTTCTCTAAGCAGTGGGTTGGGCATCTCAACAAAACGTGGTTCAAAAAATGGAGCAAATTCAAATGGAGTCTGGTGTTGGAGAACATATGGCACTTCGAATATAAAGATGAGCCGAAAGTTTTCCTTTGGAGAATGCTTTTTGGTTTTTTGTCGATCAGGAAAAAGACCAAAGTGAGGGGTCTTGGCGATGGAATATGTATAAGATGTAACCCATAAACTGAGACCATATGCCACCTCATATGGGGACTCCTATGATCAAGAGTTTCACTAGAAGAGTCGGCAAATGAGTGTTTTGTCATCTTGGCACTCCTTTGTTTAGACAAGACCTAGCACTCGGTTCCAAGCGCCTGGACAATGAAAATTTGAGGATTTGAAAGTTTCTATAGTCGTGAAATCCATATGGGTTCTAGTCATGAAATCCATGTGGGTTCTAGGAATGAACAACTATTTTAGAAGAACAACGGAGCGTTGCATGCAGTACTAGTGCTAGAAACTTGCGGATGGCTTTTGTCAAGCAGGAGGAAGCGGTTTGCCTAGAAGAAGCAGATAGGCCCTTGACGAAAATATAGCGCAGCTGTTAGCAGCGGCTAACACTGCATCGATTGTGCACAAGTAGGGGATGTGAAAGGAATGTGCACCATAATATTTTCCATTTATTTTGTATACGTCATGGGATCATTTGAGTTCCAAATTGTAAAAGCTATAGGCTAAAGGGCTCAATTTAATCCTATCCTATTGTAAACAAGGTGATAAGGCACGAAGGCATGCTAAGTAAAGGGAAATGAGGGAAAGTAAGTTTAGGTAAGTCCTTACAATTATATGGAATTTTTGTTGTGTTTTAATATAAAATTGTATCATCTATTTAAAAAATGGCTCTTACTAGCTCGCTTAAAATAAAATACATTGATTGAAAGATGCCTTCAAGATTTCCTCTATCCTCATTGCTTAGTCCTCACCTTCTGCTCCTGTCGCCAAAACCTTTTTTCGTTTGTATATTGTCCTTCCCTACCTTTGGATTTGTCCCTACGAGCCAAAAAATTTGCCTTTCCTGCGATCTTGCACCTAAGCTTCCCCCACCATTCATGGACTTGCATCTACAGAGCAGTCCCCCCACGTGATCTCCACTATGCCTATATCAAGGGAGGACACGCGAGAGAGAGAGAGAGAGAGAGAGAGAGAGAGAGAGAAGAAGAAGAGATTCTATTCACCTATGCTTTATGAAGAGTCCCTACCTCTGCTCTATGATGAGAGAGAGAGAGAGAGAGAGAGAAATCCGTAATTGGGAGGCATGGCCTCCACGTGGTCTGCATCCCCCTTCTCAGTCCTCTACCTCTAAATCTCCTCAAGCATCTTGTTGTCATCTCCACTAATGGGCCATTTTTTAATTCTTCTGGTCGGTACCCGCTACTCGGCAAATGGCTTATATATTATGAAGGGGCCCCAATAATAAGGTAAATGCTACACATTGCACATCAGTGATTTGAAACAAAATAAAACAAAAAGGATGTAAAATAAAAAGACACATTAAAAATTAAAACTAAAGAATATTTTAATGCTTTCAAATAAGCATAGAAAATAATTAAACAATTTAGTGAAGTGATTTTTTTGAATTCCTCAAATGAGAGAATCATTTATAAGTACCTCACTATATCAATGTTCGAGAAAGATGTGTCTGAGCTTAGGCTTTAGACGATTGAAAATCAAGATTAGCCGGTTGCAAAGGATGGTAAAGGGGGAAAACCCCGATAAAATATACTAGAAAATAGTTCGAACATTTTTCAAATTTGAAAATTTCTACTAGTATTTTCAGTTTGTGTTTGTATAAGGAGGGAAGATGCATCATAAGATTAAACTCTAATGAATATTTTGTTTAATGTTTTGATCTCTAAAGTCATTTTCAAGCATGCAAAAAAAGTAAATGTTGCCTTGGAGAATAGCTTTCTACTCCAAAGTTCTAGCTTTCTATTTACAAGACTTTTGAATCCCTTAGGGACACTTGTCTCTCAAAGAAATTTGAACGACCTTTGCCCATGGTGCACTAAGGCCTTTAGCTTGCCAAAAAGCTTGAAGTCCATACCTATAAAAGTAGCCTCTGCTAGATGATAAGGAATGCTTGGGTGAGCTTTTGTAGGATTGATGGTCATGAGGTTTTTGGGCTTGCAATGCCTTTGAACTCTTATTCTTCAATCAATTACTCATTCTTTCTTTTTAATCCACTTAACACTGATTATGTGTATGTGAAATTGTATTAGTGAATAATAGATCTCTATCACTTTTTTATTAATCTCTTCTAGCCACACCATTGTTCATGGTGTGTGTAAGGACTATGCCTTCCTTCTCACTCTCCCTCTACAAAGTGAATAATTAGTGTTTGTGCATGTGAAGTAGCATTGAGGGCTTGGACCTTAATGGCTACACTATGTAAAGTAAGTGTGTCAATTACATTGCTTGTGTATGTGTATGATCAAGAGTTATGTAAAAGCTAATTGCAATTGCATAGTGTGTGCAAAGCGATTAGTTAGTAGGATTGCATGTTTGATTAGAGCCCTGAGGGTGCACCTTGTGAGTATCCAATTACTTTGTAAAGTCTGGATAGTATTTTGCATTGCATCCAATGAGTTTTTAAAATTTCTAGCATATTTTGTACATGCATGGACCATATTTTGCAAAACAAGGACCCCTTGTAACATGGAATACTCAAGGAATGGAGAAATCTCACTATCAAGCAAGGAATTCATTTTTCAGATGTACAAGAAAGGGAGGGGGACAAAGAAGGATCAATCCACTAAAGGAATTATTCAATTGGTTCTACGGGACGCAGTTACAACGGATGAGATCAAACAACCTTGCTGCTCAACCACAAATGGAGATTAATGTTTCACTTTGAAACTTTGTACCAAGTCTCTCTAAAGAGATCCAAATTCAAAAAAGATATTTTTACACAAAATATTGTCAATTTTACATGAGTTTTTGATTTTTTTGGTATCACTAGGCATGTCACCCCTATATCTTAAAAACTTTCTTCTTTTATATCCCCCAAGAAGGTTGACATTTGTCTCCTTAGCTGATGCTGCATAGCTAGAGTAGCAAAGAAAGTATCCTGCTCTTGAGGCATTGAATCCTGCAGCATACCCAAATATTCTAAGTGATGCAGCTCTCTCAAGTAGCATGATCTTGTTTGCATTGATTTAAAGGGGAGTGTATGCCAAATACTAGACAATATCTTCATGGCAAATATTGGCAACTTAGGATCTTCAGAATACTGCATGTGAAAAGCACAGAAGGTGGCACTATCCAATGTAGGCATGTAGTGCATGGGAGAGGAGGCATCCCTTCTTGAAGTGCCCTCTATTTCTTTCCCTCTCGAGCCTTTAGCTCTCCCAAGAAAATTGTCTTTGTCAAGGAGTTCCATCAGCAAAACAAGAAATAATGAGTAATTAAAACAAACTTGAAAAAAAAGGAAGATTTTAGGAAGGGAGATTAAGGTGAAACCGAATCTACCTTTTGCAACTCATCCTCGACAATGAGTTTTTCTTGAAGGATATTGCATGATCCAATTATCTCTCTTATGTCAACGTCCTTTTCTACTTCCGTTAGCTTAAAGTCTCTCCCAAAAGATTGGATACAAAGCTCAACAAGTCTCTTCTCAAAATCCTCATCTTTGAGAGTAGGTTTCTCCTCTTCCACTCTTTTCATGCATAGAGCAAGTGCATCAGAATCAAGAAGAAATAGTCTATCGAATGTCTGAAGATCAAGTGCCAAAAACTCCTCTTTTGACTCTTGTTCTGTGTCAACAAAATCTTTGGCCACCTTAGAAGCTTCAGAAATGGTTACAGTATAGTAGGCCTTCCTGATATTAAGTAGACATTGAATATGATGGAGAGGGATATAATCTTCTCCATTGATATAAAAGTAGAGAAGGTTTGGAACAATCAGTGAGGCCTCAGACACCTATATCTCCTCTATGGCCTCATCAATGACAGTACTAGCTCTAAATTGAGCCACATCCAAATTTGAACTCTCCTACTCCTCAGCTACAACATCAATTTCCTCCTCCTTTAGAATTTCACTTTTCTCAAGCTGCAAGACTGTGGAAACATTCGTATTTGTTCCCTCTTTGTCTGTATCTTCCACTTTATCACCTTTCCCTTGCATATCAACTTTAAGGAGCAAAAAGAAAAGAAAGGCAACTTATTTTGGAACAAGGTTGCAAGGCTTTGAATGTACGTGACAAGAAATGGTCGGTGGACAAATAAATGAAGTCTTCTTAGAAAATCTTCCTAGTCTCCTTGTTACTTTGCCTTTCTCAATTGAGTTGGTAGTAAATTTAGTTAGATGACAATAAATCTTGCCACATCCAACACCAAACACTTACCCTCAACTACCTCTTCAAACTCTTTGAATTCCTTTGACAAAAAGTCCTTTAATTTGTCTAGCATAACTGCAAGATCAAACAAAGGATTGACTATTTCATATGCTTTGGTGCACACTTCCATGTCACCACCATCCATGATAGCAACCAAGAGCTTCTCACTTGGGCTCTCCTCTAAAATCTCCTTATGACCTTTAATCATGATTTGGTTGCAAAAACGTTTAGGGCAAGGAAGCAAGACCCAAATGGAGCGATAGAGGCACCATCAAGATCCTACTAAACCCTACTATCATGACGTGCAGAGGGTTTAGGGCGTGGCAACAAAACCCGAACAGAGCGATAGAGGCATGAGACAGACTCTGCTAGCTACGGCTATCGCGTCGTGCAGGTGGTTAAGGGCGTGGCAATAAAACCCGAACAAAGAAATAGTAGTATGATGCAAACTTTGCAAGCACCCAGTATTGCGTCATGCAAAACCAGCATGAATTCCGGATGGATAAGAAGGGAGACCACTGAAATGGAGTTGAGGTGAGAGAATTAGAATGCTTTGAAAAGGTTAGAGGATGATGTATAAAGGGAAAGTTAGGGCATGGATAAAGGAGAGTGCTTTGAAGAGGTTAAGCTTAAGTTTTTTCGTGTCGTGCGGCCCAAACGAGTAATAAAGCAACAAAAAAGGCAAGGTTAGCCAGGCTTATATAAGGGATCCAAAAATGACCATTATTGACACATGTCACTCATGCACATGTGCCACGTGACATAATTCTAACGGATGGTTAGATGTATAAAAGACTATACGGATGGTCAGATGTATAAAAGGCCCATGTCACGTGTTCATTTTTCACCTCTCCTAGACAATACGTTTGCATCGTTTTGTCCCTCCATCATCCTCCACCATCACTTCTTTCATCTTCCTCCTATTACATTTTTCTCATCTACCCGTACGACACGCAATATTGAAAGATTTTGAAGCTTTGAGAACACCCCCTTTCATGTTCTTTGTGTTATCTCATCTCATATGCCCAAGCGACGCGATAGCGAGTAGTTTCAACCTTTGGAAATACCTACTATCGCGTTTTGTGGGATTTTCTCTCGAATTGACTACTTTATTCTCAGTTGCCCGCACAACGCGATAGAGAGCAGTTCCAGACTTATGGAGCACCTCTTATCACGTCCTGTGGTATTTTTTTCATCTTCCCGCATGACGCGATAGCGAGTTGTTCCAGAATTTGGTAATACTTTCTTATTGCGTTGTTCGGGATATTGTTGAAGCATGTGATCTTTTCATTATACAAGGTGATAGCGTGTTTTTTGGAGAGTTTCTTATGCCTCCTATAGCACTTTTTGACTATCAAATGGAGAGGACAAAGCAAACTGCAAGAAAAATTTTATCAAGCTCTGAAGGATTCATAGAAAGATGATGATGACAACCAAGAAGAATTAGTCAATCCAGAGGTTGGAAAGAAAGAAGGGAAACCACCTACACAACCTCGCCAAATGCCTACAGCTAGGAAGAGAATGAATTATCAAGTCAAATCTCTAAGTGAGATAAGGAAAGCACCGAAGTCTACTTGTCTTCTTATTCCAAGGCTACCCTTCATGAGAGTTGTCAAAGAGATATCATGTAGACTTGTGAGCATGATGAAAATCAAAACTTTTGTTTAAATAAAGTGGCAATCTCAAGCCTTGATGTGCCTTCAGGAGGATGCTAAGGATTTCCTAATAGACTTTATGAATGATAGCTACATTGCAACTGTATTTGCTCACAGGGTCACACTGATGAGCAAAGACTTTGTGCTTGTGTCAAGGCTGAGGTACAAGTTTGATAAGTCTCTTGATCCTATTCCTAGTGAGGATCTTCGGGCCTTTAAAATTTTAAATATCCCCCCTTCCAGGCAACAGAAGAAGTCAGGGATTGTCATTGAAGATGTTACACATCAGTATGAGACAAGAAAGGCCCAGGATATCAAAGCAGGCAAGGAGGTTGAGAGGGAGCCAGACATGATGTCAGAGGATGCTATCCTTTCAGAGCAAGAAAAAATTTTAAGAGCATCAGACTCTCTCCTTTATGAAGAAGTTACAGGCCAAATGGTTGTGGATGTCTCCATGTGCGGGGATGATGAGGTGTACTGTGACATATTCCCTCAGGACACAAGTATGCTTGTAAACCCCAACATTGAGCTTGGTGATACTGTGCTCTTTATCTGTCTCACGTATATGTTGCCCCTTTGCTAATTATTAGTGCATGTGCGCCTACAAGGGCCTCATTGGGGGATGTGTTTTCTTTGACTTTAGTTGTCTTATGAGGGATCTTCTAGAGGCTATAGCTATGAAAATTTCCATACTTGATCCTCTAGTGACACAATGCCTATTTAACAAGCAAGGAAGTCTTTCAAGGTTTTTTGAAGATTTTGACATGCTGATTCGCAATTACATAATATAACCCTATGTTGAAGGGCAAGTCTTAACTCGTAACAATTTATAATATTGTGTGGTATTCCTACTTAATTGTTATTTTCTTGTAGAGGGCATTGAAGTCTTATTATCTTCAATCTTTTGGAGAAAGAAATTATATTTATGAATTCATTGTCAAGTATCCATGGGAGAAGTAAACTGTAACTATGAAGTATGATCTATACTTGATGTCCCATTGTTTTCTACTAGTAGCATTTTGATTGATGTCTTCTTGCAGTGCTGCCAAACTTATCGTTGGTCACCTGAGTACCACAAATAAGGATTACAATATAGAAGGTTTCAAGTACTATAATAAAAAAGTGCCTTTACAAACAGACTCAGCATCTTGTGGATGGAGAGTGCTTGCCAATGCATGGAGATATCTTGAGTCAAGGTGCAGAATGACTACACTCACTGGAAGTGTGCATCTCATGTTCCATTGATTTTTTTTGGCTTCTTAACTTATGTATGTACTCATGATTTTCTTTTTCTTTTTTTATTTGTTGCAGTTGCGCGAATATCCAGAGTCTTGGGTCACGTAAGTGAGAGAGAAGGATGTCTCTATGGTTTTGGAAAGATCAATAAACCTAAAAGATCCAGACTCTCCTATCGCAC
Source organism: Adiantum capillus-veneris (assembly GCF_014529385.1). NCBI lineage: Eukaryota > Viridiplantae > Streptophyta > Polypodiopsida > Polypodiales > Pteridaceae > Adiantum > Adiantum capillus-veneris. Next base: position 62,132,250 of record NC_140943.1, on the reverse strand, counting down.
CAACTACAGATAAAATAGAGTCTCCTTTTCCACCAAAAAAAGATAGAGACATCAAGGGTTTGGATGCAAAGAAAAGGGATCACAAGTAGAAGATCCCTACAAAGAAGATCCGCTCAAAGAAGAGCCCTTCATAGAGGAGTCATACGAGTGAGAGCTCTTCAAAGAGAAGCCATACAAAGACGATTCCTACAAAGAAGAAGAGCCCTACCAAGAGGAAGAGCCCCACCAAGAAGAAGAGCCCTGCCAAAAGAAAAGCAGATACAAAAGGTGAGCCATTCCACTCACCATTGAAATTCAAGGTTCAAAAACATCGTTCAGCTAAGAACCGTAAGGCACCTAGCTCACCTTTCAAACTACCATTTATGTTGCCAAAGAAGGTTGCCAAGTCACCCAAGCCAACCACTCCTCAGGAGCCCAAAGCACCAACCCCTGCCAAGTCCCTTGTGCCAAGCCCTGAGGAGCCCAATTCACCACCCCCCTCCCCCTCCCCCCCCCCCCCCCCCCCCCCACCCTCATGAACTGACTTCATCCCCTCCTGAACACAAAAGAAAAAGGGTCTCTAAGGATGCAGAATCCTCTCAGGCAAAAAGAAAAGTGGAGTTTCATGATTGATTACTCCACAAAAGTTATGTACTTTTGTTCATTTTGTCCATATGAACATATACCCTTTGGTCGTTCATAATTTTGTACTTCAAATACTTAATACCAACTATTCAATTGTTAAATGTGTATCATGGTGTCATGTTAGTTTAAAACAACATAAATAATGATCACAACAACAAGGTAGAAAATACAAATATATTTGCAAAATGCAATGATTACAACATTGAACTTGTTTTTTCAAGTCCTTGCAAGTGCCTCAAATACAACTCTTTTTGGGGGAAGGCATGTGATGCAAGGAGGTTGGATTCTCCATCCTTGTGCTCACCACAATTCCATCCACTTTGAATCTATACTCGGGATATGTTTCATCAAGAAACTCAAGAGATTCTCTAACATCCTATAGTCTCCAATTTGTTGTTACTATAAGGCTTCTATGCTTAGTGTGTGGATGGACTGTGACCTTTAGTTCAAACTCTTGACAATTTTCCTCAGAGTCGAGAGGAAACCAACAAGCTCTTAAGGAGAGAAAACTCTAGAGGCAAGGCAGAGGCAAGGTAAACAAGAAGAAAAATAAATGTATCATTTCACACTTTAAGGTCAAGCACTTCTTTATATAGAGCTTAAATTCTGTGACTTTCCAATTCCATGAGGCTTTTCCGTTCCTAAACTCACCTTTCACTTATGCATTTTAGATATTTTGAAAGAATTTGTATTTTTTCGAGATTGGGGAGCCCTACTTGCTCTATTTATTCAAAAAAATTTCAAGGTAAGTGCTACCAAAGTTTTTATTTTTTGTGTAGTTTCAGTTTATTGAAATTAAGTCTATATATTTTGTGTGTTAGAATTGTCAAGTTAAGGTAGTAGATTACGAGAAGAGGATTTTTTGGCTACGTCACTATAAGAATAACATATAGCTTCATAGAAAGACATTCTCTTCACACATATGAGTATGGAATTTGTAGTGCGTTATTCCATGCGAGTGATCAAAGAATTGTGAACTAGAGAATTTGCTTGGATGAGGCCTCCATGGGAGCAGGTAATCGTAAGAGAGATGCTGATTGGACATTCAAAAAAGACAAGGATTCACATTCATGATGAATGGGAGGGAGGTGAAAGGATTGAAATCTAATTGCACCTCTTTGAGATGTAGTTATTGGTATGTACATTTATTATTCAAGTGCTCATTATGAGCAATGGCCATTTATGCCCGACCGGGCAATGTGTATTCATTTTTTAGCATTAAAGAATCTACAAATAAATATGTGCAAGAGGAAATGCTCACTCTTGCCCGGTGGGAGATTGCACCTAGCGTTCGTGTCTTTCTTCTCTCCTCCATTCTCTTCTTTCTCGCGTGTCGGTGTAGCACTCCACTCTAGGAAGTGCATCTGCACGCGCTCTTTTACTCTCTCTCTCGCTCTCTTTCCCTCTCTATTCGTGTATAGCAATGATTATGGTGCAAAAGTTATGTGTCAGGTATACAGTTTTGTCAATTATGGCTTGCAGTATGTTTGTTTTTGTTTTTTTGCAGGGACTTTTGTGCATCCGTTTGTAGCAGTGGTATTAGAGCCTTTGACGACGCTCCTTTGAAGAGAAAAATTCCTTACAATGGAGAACTTCTATAACATCATTATGTTTGGTTTGCGATCATGGAAGACTTTTGCAAAACAAATAAGTTATTTTATTTTATTATGTTTTTTCTTTTTTTCTTTAATCCTGTGTGATGAGTAGAGAGGAAAACATGTATCGGTATGTAGATTATAGTCTCCAAGGGCCATAAAGTGTATAGAAAGATCACTAGAATTACATGTGTTTTAATATAGGTAGGACTATCGATAGAAGTAGAAGAAGGGAAGTGCGAATTGCTTAATAAAATCATATCCACATTTTCAAAAGAAGTGTAAGGATGTATATTTCTTCCTCATGGAGTTGGACAAAAAGGACATAGGATACGACCCTAGCAAGGAAAGACTTTCTAATTACTTATAAATGGCAATAGGAAGTAGTGGTAGAACTATGGAAAAAAAAAGAAACCATGAAAATGTTGGAATTAGGGTTGCAGAGAAACACACATAGCTTGGAGAAGAGGAAGGAAGCTCAAGGCACACAATAGAGAGTGTGTTACTTAGTGTGCTATGGAAAGATAGATAGCCCTAGAGTGATGGGCGTATATCCAATGCACGGGGGAAAAAACCTCCTAAAGAGGGAAAAAATGCCCCGGCGGTCCTAGTGTGTTCACACACATCACTACCACATGTAAATGGTACCAAATCCCCCCTGGAGTGATGCGGTGAACAAGAGCTGGCACATGAGTAAAGGGAAGTGCCATGCCCTGAGGACAGGATCATTCCACAAAGGGGAGTAAGCCCAAAGCTTTGCGGAAAGCTTCAAGCTTCTCACGAGACAATGCCTTTGTGAAAAGATCTGCAAGGTTGTCCTGTGTTGGCACATAAGCCAAGCTGATCTCTCCTGCTGAGAGCCTCTCCCTGACATAGTGGTAATGCACCTCAATGTGCTTTGTGCGAGCATGAGAAACTGGGTTCCTCGCAACTGCCAATGCGCTCTGACTGTTAGTGTAGATAGTGTTGGCAGTGTCCTGTCCAACACCCAAATCATCCATAAGGCGTCTGAGCCATACACACTCAACCGTAGCTGTGAAGACTGCCCTGTACTCAGCCTCACAACTCAAAGTGGCCACAGTAGGTTGATTCTTGCTCAACCATGATATACATGAACTGCCAAGCATGAAACAAAAACCACTTGTGGACACTCGCGTGTCAAAACAACCAGCCCAATCTGAGTCCGAAAAAGCATGTAAGTCTGGCGGCAATGATCCCCCCTTGGGATAAAACAAGCCAAGATATAAAGTGCCACTAAGGTAGCGGAAAATCCTCTTGACAGCCTGCCAATGCTTAGACCCTGGGCTATGCATAAATCTGTTGACCTGTGAGACTGCAAACTGAATATCCGGCCTCGTGTTGTATACATAAATGAGGTAGCCAACAGCAGTTTGGTAAAGAGTGACATCAGGAGGATCGCCAGCATCATGTAGAATCAACTTCAAACCTGTTTCCATGGGAGTGGCAATAGGTTTGCAATCCTCAAGTCCAAACTTACATAGCAATGTCTCTATGTAACTTTCCTGACACAAGGCAATACCACCATCACACTGCTTAAACTGTATACCCAAGTAATGATGCAAAAATCCCAAATCTTTCAGCTTGAAATTAGCATTCAAATCAGCCTTAAATTCAACAATATGTCTCTCATTTGGTCCAGTGATCAGCAAATCATCAACATAAAGAACCACAATGAGAAATACATCATCCTCACACTTTACATACAATGTGCTTTCTGTTGGACTGTGACGAAAGCCTCGTTTAACCAAATGAGTGTCAGCTTTCTCATACCAAGCACGAGGAGATTGCTTCAACCCATACAAAGACTTCTTACATCTGCACACTTTGTCCTCTTGTCCTTTTATGACAAAACCGCGAGGCTGCGTTACATAAACTTCCTCAAATATGTCACCACTCAAGAAAGCAGTAACAATGTCTGATTGATGTACATCCCAACCAAAATGAGCTGCCAATGCACATAGAAAACGCACAGTAGTCATACGACAAGTGGGAGAAAAAGTCTCTTCATAATCTATGCCTTTTTGATGTGCATAACCCTTTGCAACAAGTCGAGCCTTATGGCGGTCGATCTCACCATCCGGTTTGCGTTTCAACTTGTAAACCCACTTCGTACCAATGGCCTTTTTGCCAGGAGGCAAATCACATAAAGTCCATGTGTCATTCTCTATAAGTGCATCATATTCTGATTGCATGGCAGCCATCCAATTTTTTGAATTCTGTGCTTCATCAAAAGACAGAGGCTCCTCAACATCATGTAAGCTAGACATAGCCAAAGCATAACAATCTGTTGCATAAGATGCATGGCGAGAGCCTGAACAAGTACGACTAGACAAAGGTGCATCCAATTTACTGTCACGCAAAGTGTGCACCAGCCATTTTGGCATACCTCTAGCCTGCTCATTTTCAGCCCTTTCCTCATCAAGTACATCATGTACACCTGCATCAGTAATAGGCTGATCTAAAATATTTTCAGAAACCCCCATAGGCTGTACATTTGCCTCATTGGAACTTACATTCGTATTTCCACCACTGAAAAGAGGCAACAAAGTGTCATAAATGTCCTGTGAGCTTACATTACAGTCTCTAGTACATGACAGCAAGGGCTGAACAGAATCTTCCACAAACACTACATCTCGAAACCAGAATACATTTTGTTTGCGGATGATACAACCTGTAACCTTTGCTTTCAGCACTATAACCAACAAAAATACATTTGATAGCCTTATCATCTAATTTTCTGCGCTGCACTTGTGGCACCAAAGCATATGCCAAACAGCCAAAAACACGCATGTGCTCAATAGAAGGTTTTCTATCATGCCATGCTTCATATGGAGTAATAGACTGCAAAGCTTTTGTAGGACACCTGTTAAGTACATAAGTGGCACACATAATGGCCTCAAGCCAAAAAGAATGCGGCAAAGCTTGACTTTTGACCATACATCGTGCCATTCTGTCAGTGACCGGTTTTTCCTCTCAGCAACACCATTTTGCTGAGGTGTATAAGGCATTGTACATTGGCGTTTTATCCCACGACTAACCAGAAATGAATTAAATTCATGAGATATATACTCCCCCCCTCGATCGGAACGGAGGGTGCCCATAGTACATTTCGAGACATTTTCAGCCATAGTCAGAAATTGTTTGAAGCACATAAAAACTTCGGACTTCTCTTTAAGCGGAAATACCCATGCATGCCTGGAGTAATCATCAATGAAAGTCACGAAGTACAGGTAATTGCCCAAGGACGGAGTTTGCATGGGCCCACAAGCATCACTATGCACTCTGCACTAAAAGCCCATTCTGCATCAACATCAGCAACACGGTCTCCTTTCACAGAAGAACCATAAGAAGTGGCTGCATTACTATTACCACCCTTTCTTTGAGAAGCAATAAAAGCCTGTTCAACTGCACGCTGCCTAGTCCTGTTTTTTCTAGAAAGCGACTCTTGCAACAACAATGTGCATAATGCATCAAAATTGACAACTTGAGGATTTGCTTGGGTCATAAGTCTCCAAGTACTAGCAAAAGTCTGGTAGGAATCTGGTAAGGCATCAAGAACAGTCTGCACAAGGGAACTATCTGAAATGACTTCACCTGCAAAAATAAGCTGCTCATGGATATCCTTGACACTAGCAAGGAGAGTTTCCATATCATCTTCCTCATGCATAATCTTCGACTCCAGCTCTTTACGCAGCAAAGTAATTTTAGCCTCATTGCCGCTTGCATAAAGACCTGCTAGAATATCCCAAGCCTGTTTTGCAGGTTTTGCTGAACGGATGTGAGGAACAATGGTGCGCTTCACAGACAACGCAATCAATGTATGAGCCTGCGCATCCTTAACATCCCAACGAGCTTGTTCTACCGTAGGCAAAACAACTCTAACAGCTGCAATCCTTGTAGCAAGACCTGCAACATCCTCAACATCGCCTACATCCTCAGAACCAGGACGTACATCAAGGCCCTGCACAATGTTCCAGACACCCTTTGACACAAGAACATGTTGCATCATATAAGCCCACATAGGGTAGTTGTCCCCATCCAACCTTTCCTCAGCAGCAAACATCTTGAACACATCTGTGTTGTTGTTGTCAGCCATGGTAAATGCTGCACTTGATGTGAAAACTGCCCGAAAATAGGAGAAACGGAGCGGGAACAACCTGTGCTATATAGCACAAACCGTAGAAGACTATAAGGCACCTGTTATGCAGAAAACGGCAATGACAGAAATTCTGCACAAAATGATAAAATAGCCTGTGCAGTACTGCCTGTAGTGGAAACGAAGGCCAAAATGAGCCCAAATCAAAATTCTGAGCAGACCTGAAATCAAAGAAAGTGAGCAGGCGTGTGCTGGAGCAGTTGGCGACTAAGCCCGGGAGGACGTGACCTGCTTTAATACCAATTTTTGGAATTAGGGTTGCAGAGAAACACACATAGCTTGGAGAAGACGAAGGAAGCTCAAGGCACACAATAGAGAGTGTGTTACTTAGTGTGCTATGGAAAGATAGATAGCCCTAGAGTGATGGGCATATATACGATGCACGGGGGGAAAAATGAGAGAAAAAATGCCCCGGTGGTCCTAGTGCGTTCACACACATCACTACCACATGTATATGGTAACAGAAAAGTGGTGCTATGGCGTGGGAATGGTGCAACAGGTTGAGCTAAAGAGATGGCACACGTAGGCCGTTGTGCGGTGCACCAAGTGGAACCAACAACACGTGGCATGGAGGAAGATGTTAGCTCATACGTCAGAATATGATGGTAGTGAGCCGCTATCACATTAGAAAATTTTGGAGGTCATTTGAAGGGCCTTATTGAAGAGAGAGAAAAGAAGGTGTAACCAATGAGCAGAAACCTTATGTAACGTAGAAATGCATGGAAAATATCACAAAAATGAAAGAAATCATTTTAAAATATTGAGATTTATCCCATTTTCGTAAGGTAACTTCCTTGTTTCATAAAGTAGGGCCCACTAACAATAGCCATCAAGTTGCTGAGACCTGACGACTGATTGATAGCTAACTCTCTCCCTTTATTAAAAGATATCCTCTACCTTTATGAAAGGCTTTCAAAACTCATTGTCCCTCCATTATAGCTATGGCCTCGTCTTCTTCCCGCCCAAGAAGTTCTACAGGTTCCTCTACACTGTCCCCAACTAACCTCACCATTAGTGTGCCAAGAAGACCATGTAGTAGCATAAGCATTATCTCAATCTCAAATTCTCTCACTACAAATAATAGGTGGCAAGAGCAGAGGATAAGCAAAGGTTCTTGGGTTCTTATGCAGCCAAGAAGGAGAAAAAGCTCGAAGGCAACAAATATGTTTTGTTCTGCAAGGAAAGCAAGAGTTCTGGATTTCAAAGTTGAGGTTGGTAAGAATACTATGAAAGAGGTCTTTGTTCAACATGTTTTCACTCACTCTGATGTGATTGCTAATGGTAGCGATGTCTCCATGGTGCATAATCCACGGTGCAACTATGAGTTAATTATTTAGCACTCCTCTATATATGTTATCTTACATTTCAAATGTGAATCTGTTTTTTTCTCTTATTACAAATATTTAATTAGGTTATACAGATGTTTGTATTTATTTCTATTCTTTTACATTCAAAGATGTTTATCCTTCCTCATACGAGGAATGGGAGCCACTGGAGTGCATTATAGGTCTCATCTCTGTGACCCATGCTCATATTGGGGTCTTGTAGTATGCGGGTAGAACTAGCAAAAGCCTTGTAAACGAGGGTATTTTCTTCTATGACCATTTCTACCAACTCAATCAAAGGAATTAGAGAGGAGTGTTGGTAAAGGTTTCACTACCAACCAACTGGAAATCCATGGATTGGCTCGTTCCCGACACAACAATGAGTGAGGCATTGAGGAGCAGGATCTATACGGATGTTCAAAGGTCTCTCCAAAACTCTGTACCCACTAAATTGGTGAAACTTGCAAATTTCTGTCATGTTGGTCTCTTTGTTGAGTTATTTCATACCTACAATGTACATGTTGCTAAAACTATGCTGCTCTACAAATCATTTGATTCCCTCGTGTGATAAGCTTCTTGATCGAGGGTGGTATGTGAAAGAAACAGATGGCATATGTTGGGAGATTTCTCTTGACACTTTCATTGTCAAGTATATGCTTGCGACATAGACATTAATAATCTCCTTGTGGTACAAGTGTTCTCACCTTGTTGAAGGTTGCTATGTGCCTATGGATCAAGAGGCAGCAAGTTTGGCAAACAATGCTATCATAGACATTGAAGTGGTGGACAAAGACCTAAATCTTATGACAGTAATTACAATAAGGTAGCAATGCAATCTTTTGCAACTTGGACATCATATTAGAGGATATTGCTGACATTGACTCCGTAAACTTTTATTTCTTGCTGGGCGGAAGAAGAGTAATACAATGAAGGGAGAAGCATTTTCTGTGTGGAGATCTTTCTGGCCGTATTTAAATCGTGCCCATGTAATCTAGCCTGAATGGCTTCAGCAAAATGTAACTTTTTTGACTAGTTTAATCTTAATATCAAGTGTTTTCTCACACATCTCTCTCTCTCTCTCTCTCTCTCTCTCTAAGTATTCAAAACACATAGACAAGTAGACAATATCAATTTAATGTATAAACAATGAATTACTAAGTACATTTGTAAGTACAAATTTTGATGTGCTCACTAGGCTTAAGTACATTCCTTGCAGGTATGGAACCAAAATGTCCTCTAGGTAAAAATCATGAAGATGCCCCTTAAATGAAGGTGGGGAAATAATAGTATCGGGTGGATTAAGTAAACCCTTATGTGGTGTGTCATCAATCAACAAAGTATTGAGAGCATCATAAGGCACATTGATCTGTTCAAAGAGCTTGTAGAAAAGTGGTACATGAGCTTTAGTTGGGTGGAAATGTCTCGCAAATGGTATTACAATTTCTTTGACTACACACAAAATAAAAATCCAATCTCTGAATTTCAGCCAAATTGCAAACTATGGAAACAAGGGGATTCATGTTTTGGGGCTGCATTGAAGACCAGATAGCAACCCTAAATCGTGGAATCAAAAATTTCAAAAATTCCTTTGTGCTTGGTCCAATTACTACTCTGAGATTTTCCAAGCAAAAACTACATAAATCAGAGATCTTTGTAGGTACATTGTACGTCTGTTGTAGCAACAACAATCCATTGAGATTGAAAATAATTAGTCTCTACAATCATTGTGTGCATACATATAAGTAGTTAGAAATGAAAAAGAGTATATTATTTAAGTACAATGGATATTACCAAAACAACCATATCTACTTGAAACAAGAGTCCATACTGGTCATGTCTAATGTTGAAATTTTGTTGTTGAGTGTCAATGTTCCCTTCTGTATTGCCAAAGGTATCCACCTCTTGTCATTGGGCAGTACAAGACTCTTGTGTTTCCATGGCCAAATGGTTAACTTGTTATGTTGTCTACTCTTGGCTTTGATTTGCAACATTGGCCTCCTCTTCTACATGGCCTAGACACTCTGTATCTTCTCTCGGCTCTGAAGAGCTCTTCACATCAACAATTCTTGGAGCTTAGACTCCCTCATAATGATCATGTGCCTCATCTTGTGCCACAATAATAGGCACTCCCTTATCCTCATCTACTTGGACTAGACTCTCTGTTGCATTCCTCGGCTTTGAAGAGAATTTTACATCAGCATTTTCAAGAGCTTGGTCTACTTCACATTGATCAACTCCAACTTCCGTTTCACCCGCCCCAATTGCAAAGCAAAATCGGTGTCTGTTCTCTAATATTGGGTTAGTTTTAGGGATTTGGTTTCCAGTGGTGGAAACTGGCATGACTTCCTCATCACCGATCAAAGTTAAAGTTATTATATGGTCGTCGACAAAAATCTCTTCTCATCTAAAACTCTTGAAGTTGAAATAGATAGTAGATGTTGAATAATTGATGCGCGGTACCTTTCTAAATATCCCAAGGTAATTTTCCACAGCATTCTGTAAAATTATGTTAATTTGTGGTCAATACTTCAATTAGTAATAGCACCAAGTTGGTCCAAACCATAGCATGGATATACCTTAGACATAAATGTATTCAAAGCAAAAAAACTATGTAGTATGTACTCTGCGTGGAGAATACATCTCCAACCACAAGAATTTAGGTTTGTTTGATTAGGCACTTTGGCAACTTTAAAGGTTTCCTTGTAGAGTTCATGATTTTCATAGACGTGAACTAATATTTTTACACATCTATACACATCTTTCAAAGAAGGGCACTTACTTTTGGCATAAATAAACAATAGGGTCTGTAATTTGTGCATTGGGATCTTTCAAAATCCAAATATCAACAGAATCCAGAGCTAATGTCCAAGTAGCATCATCAAGGGGAATGGTTGCTAACAGTCCTTCTTTCATGGAATGTAGAATATCATTGTTTCTTTCATTTAGGTATGTGGTAACTAGCCCATAATTTCTCCTTTGTGCCTCTTCATCGGTAGCAGCAGTCTGTATCTTCTTTAATTTCTCTGCTTCCAGTTAACGTCTTTCTTCCTACTCAGCTCTGGCTCTGGTGTTCACATCATGAGTAACCTCATGAACCTTAACCCCATGCTCTCGTTGGCCTGGTGATATTAGCATATATCATTCATTTTACGGTCAATAAACTCATTAGGGATGAGGAGCTTATCATATCTCTAACGTACTCTCTTGAGCGTCTCATTGTCCTTGTCCATTATTGTGACCCGGTGAGCATGAGCAGCAACAATGGTGATATCATTAAAGTAATCTAGTAAAACATCTTGTGCTGCTTCTTGAAGACAGAGCAAGGCAATAGCCTTCCATCTCATTGTACCAGCACATTCTTCCTCGCAAATTTTCCTTACTGCTCTTTGGAAAAGAAGTTTAGGGACACAAAGCTCAATAGATTTCTGAGCTTTTTTTATCTCTTTGAATAAACCCATGTTTCTCTGAATATTCTTCATTCTTGGTCCCTTCAATCTCTTTATTGGTTTCCTTGGTCTTTTCTTCTTACTAGCAGACCATCCACATGATTTCTTTGCAAGCCCTAGTCCTTTCCATGCCTTCCTTGTTGTTGCCTTTGTTCTTTCCATTCCACTGTACGAGAAAAATGCAAGGGATCTCTCTCTCTCTCTCTCTCTCTCTCTCTCTCTCTATCTATCTATCTGTGTGTGTGTGTGTGTGTGTGTGTGTGTGTGTGTGTGTGTGTGTGGATCACAGTGCGCGGGGTCAAATTTGAGAAGTGAACATAGCCTATCGTGCGTCGTGTTCCAATTTGTGTATTCTCTCTCTCTCTTTGTGTGGATCACGGCGTGCGGGGTCCAATTTGAGAAGTGAACATAGCCTATCGCACGCCATGTTCCAATTCATGTATTCTCTCTCTCTCTCTCTCTCTCTCTCTCTCTCTCTCTCTCTCTCTCTTTCTCTCTCTCTCTCTCTCTCTCTCTCCTCCCCCATGTGTGTCTTCCTCTTTCAAAAACAACAACCACTCAAAAACACTATCTCTCTCTCTCTCTCTCTCTCTCTCTCTCTTCTACATCAACAAACACTATGGGAATACCTCTCTTGGTGGATAGAAGCGGATTGAAATGAGTATACGAGGCGGATTCCCCTAAGTGTTGCCTTCAATGGGTTCAAAACGCTTAAAGGAGTTCGTTTGACCTTAATAGCTCTTCACTCTGTGTCTTCGGCAATACAAGTTGTGCACCTTGGTTGCAGAGGTCTTCTCGGATGATGCAAATCTCTTTGGTTAGGTCTCTCTTTCTCTCTCTCTCTCTCTCTCTCTCTCTCTCTCTCTCTCTCTCTCTATATATATATATATATATATATATATATATATATATATATATATATATATATATATATATATATATATATATATATATATATATATATATATATATATATATATATTGATAGCCGTTTTTCGGCTTTCCATAATTGCCATAGTAAGCTACCTCACCCTATCAAATCACTCAAACATTTTGGTTATCCCTACCATTTCATTGTACATAAGCATGTGTGAGTTAGGGGACTTTTCCCATATTTTCTTAAAAACCCTCAGCTAGCTAGTCACTGGGCTAGTTGAGCCAAAATAAATAATATAAATATATATATATATATTATGGCCCATTTGTGTGTAAATATTGCATTGTATATATGGCCTAAATATAGGGATTTTTATAATTATTCTGGTATTTTATTTAAATATTTATACTTAGGCGTGCGTTTTATTAAACCTGTGTATGCCTTCTTTCATCCTCTTACACCATAAGTATATTTTTTGCCAATGTGTACATACTCTAACCTCATATTTTTCTTTTATACAAATCACTCTCAGATTTTCACCCTCACCCTCGTGAAAACAAAAAATGATTTCTACTCCCTTAGTCACGTTTATTATATTATTTTCATTTCATTTACTTGCCTATCTTTTCCTCTTTCACCCAAAATAATACAAAGAGGGACCATATCATATGATTCCAATATCTTTCCATATCCATAATTTCTCCATATTTTTATTATTATTATTACTCATTATTCTAACACCATGTGCTCATTGAGCTAAAATCCATAAATAGTCCATACACTAGTCCCACCATGTATATATTACTTTATTCACCAATAATCCTCCTCCATGCATGTGTAAAGGAAAAATTGGATGTTTTGTATTATGATATGACAAAGGAGGGGCTCACTCTTGGATGCATTGTACAAATTCAACAAAGGAGGGGGCCACTAAAAGACTTTTGCAGGCATAAAACACAGGCTTTTTGGTGAGATTTTTGGCACCCATCTCCACTCCGAATTTGGAGCGGTGGTCCAAAGAGAAAATGTAGCCCACAAACTGAGTAATCACCTCAAAGTTTTTCATGATGTTTGGAGATATCAGCAGTGAGATAGGATTTTTTGAGTGGACCCCAGTCTGCCCACTTCTCTCACAAAGTAACCCATAGTCTTCTCTCACCTCCTTTCCCACTTACACACACACACACACACACACACACACACACACACACACACACTCATTCCTCTCCATCCCTCACTCAAACCTGCACCTTTCATGGTTTCTCTCACTTTCTTCACAGTTAAGCTCCCCTCTTACTCCCATAGCTCTCATATGAGCTCTCCATGTACATACACCATCTCTATGCCTCTCTCTATTACTTCCAAAGTACAATTCCATCTTACCGCTTCTCTATATACATAAAATTCAGCATGTAAACCATGCTTAACCTCTGCAAATTAAGAGATCTCATCAACCGAATTTCCATTTTCATCACGATAATCAACCTTGGCGGCGTTGGCGTAAAGAAGAGAAGACGAAGAAGAGGATCAATAGTCATTTTGGGAACTTACACAAGTAAGTCCTTCTTCAAGCCTCACCATCACAAGGATTTCCTCACTTCATTCAACCATCTTACTTCAACCATCCACCTCATTCCACCCATTGTAAGTATATCATTAACTTTCTAGTGATTACTAACACTACTCACTAACATACTAACACAAAATAGCCATTGACCTAACCATAAAAGACACCTCACCTCAAAACATGTGCATAGTAACTCTCTCTCTCTCTCTCTCTCTCTCTCTCTCTCTCTCTCTACCTCTCCCTCTCCCCTTCCTAAAAACTCTACTTTCACCTTATCTACCATCAATAATGCTCTCTTTTGAGCCCACATCCATGACTCAAGTAGACAAATAAGGCCCGCAATGTTTTGATATTCTGAAAGAATCATAATCCTGATTTGTAAGCTTGTAAATTAGGATTTTCAATAATCTTAATGAGGGGTCTCCAACCTATAAATAGGCCCCTCTCCTTCTCGTAAAACAAACTCCAATATCTCACATAGCATCCCAACACTCTATGCGTGAGGAGAGATTTAGGTGTAGCAACCACTTTGTGAGCTTCACTCTTGGTGTGAGAGAAGCTTTCAAGCTACACATTGCAAGTGAGAGAGCGTGAGTTCAAAATCTCAAAACCACTATTGTATATGTTCCTCCATCATCAATAAATTGAGGTTTGATGCATTAAAGGCGTGATTCGACGTTCAAATCTTCGTCCTTCCACTTGTGCGATACGGTTTAGTGAATTCAAGGTGACATGTGTACTTTGAGTTTTATCGTTTATCTTGTTTTAGAAAGTGTTTTAGTGTGTTTTCATTGCCAATTTTGTGTCCATTGTAAGAGGGTATATTGGTGAGAGGTCTCCCACACCCTAAGACAGTGTGTGTGTGTTGTCAATGTTTAGCATTCACTAAGCATTGAGTGAGTTTTGTACAAGCTCTACGATAGCAACATAACGAACCATCTCCATTTACAAGTCACAAATAAGGTATTACGCAAGATCGATTCCTCTCTCTCTTCCCTTTGCTCTTGCTCTCTCTGGCCCATTTTATGTGAGTCTTGGTGTGAGGTTGCTTGTGTGTGTTTTGTGGCGCATACTCTTGGTTGTGCCAAAATATCTCTTGCGTCCTAGTTCGCATACCATAACTAGGTGGTGCCCCTTCATTTGTTTGGTTGTGGGTTTGTTGTTGTTGTTTCTTGCTTGTGGTTGCCCTAGCCCCAATTGAGCAGCACGGGAACCTTGAGAGGTGTTTAGAGGTCGCCTCTCTTGTTGCCCGCCCCGGACCGCCTCGAATTGGTGCCCCCACTGAGGAGTGACTTTGTGCTTATTGTTGTATTGCATGAATGCTTGAATTTTAGCGTAATCAAGTAGATTATATGAATCATGAAAACTTGTATGACCGAGTTTAATTTCAAGGCAACAAAAATTGATCTAGAATATGGTTTGGATTAGCATAACATAAGAAAGGAAAAAAACATTTTCACATAAGAATCTAGAATTCATGTTGAAAGACCTTTCAAAACTTTGTGTAGTTAGTTGATTTCATGAGAGAAAATGATTCTTTGGAACTAATCTTTGTGTGGTTCTAGCATTGAGAGACTATGACACGCTATACCTTTGATGATATCCCAATCTTCTTCGGAAATCTAGAAGAAGATGTTGATGATTTTGCTGATTTTAGAATGGTTTGTCGTATCCTTGGTAAAAGGGATGACATTGAAAAAGGGGATTTTCTATTGCTATGCCTTAGAGGCAACGCTGAGCAATGGTTTTGGAGTATGTCCTCTCAGATTGAAGATGGGTATACCCAAATTTCCAAAGCTTTGAAGACCAGATTCTCTAAATTTCCAACAACGGAGAAAGCATTGGCTTCATTAGGGAGACCTCAACAACATGGTGAAGACTACTATGCTTATGAGGATATTTTTTCTCGTCAATGGGGAGGACGTGGGTTTAGTTCTACATTTCCAGATTATGTAAAAATGGAGCAATTTATTTCGGGTTTGTCTCCTTTTCTAAAGACTAAGGTTACTTGTAGTGGACCCTCTACCTTTGAAGAAGTGGTCACTATTGCCCAAAGGAAGTTTCACAAGTACTTCTACATAAAAAATGGTTTCCATCATGCTGGAAGAACCAACCATCATGAAAGTGTTTCTATCAAGGAGTCATCTCCTTTGCAATACTTGTCTCCTTCTACTCCGACAAATGTTGAAGAAGTTACTTACATGCCAACTGATTATTCAAGTGCTAAAGTGTGTGGCCAAGATTCAAATGTGGAATCTCTTTCTTCTACCTTTATCACAAGCATGCAAAAATCGACACAAGATATCTCAAATGGCATTGATGATTCAATAATGGATACATCCAACCTTTTGGCGGAGGATCAATTTCTATTCCGAGCAGACGAAGCTTTTGTGCAACATGACTCTATGGAGAATGAAGACCTTGAAGGTAACCTTGATCTTATGGAATGTTCTGAGAGTGTATCTTGTCTAAAAGAAGTGAGTGAAGAAGAAGATGAAATCATAGGTGAGGAGGTCATAGACCACATTGATCATAAAGAGATGATTGTGTGCATGGAATGCCAACTCCAAAACAAAGTAGAAGAGTGTGAGTTGAATCCATGTGAGGATAATCTTCAAGAAGTGTTTGAGGATGTTGAAAAGCATTGGTATGACCCATGTATATTAAGCATGGAGGAACCTATCATGCAAGAAGCTAAAGTTTTCACAAAATCAAACAGTAATCCATCAACCTTTGAGGTGGTACAGTGTGAGGAGTTACAACCTTGCAAAGGGGGGGCTTAGAAGGGGATGAAGAACATGGGAGAGTAGTAAAAAATAAAATCATAAAAGGAAACTGTCAAAAGGGTATCATTCTCTCCAATGGTGTTTTAGTGGGTGGCTCTTCATTCATGGGACAATCTCTTAGCAAGAAAATCCAAAATTTTGAAGCCCCAATCATCTTCACATTGGGTTTCACCTCTTCAAAGTCAACTTCTACTCTCTTCACATATACCTTTCATCGGGGGCACCATACCTTCTTAAGTGGAAGAGGACATGAATACTTGGTGATGAACGGATGTTTCCAAAACTTCTTCATTTGGTTCTTTGGTGTATGGAGTTTGCACATTGTGATGCTTCTGGTCTTCATCATAGATGAAAAACTTTTTGATTGCTACATGTGGATATTTCATCAATCAGTACCAAAATCTATTCTCTTCCAATGTGTTGGAAGCAATAGAAACCTTCGTCTATTATCTACTTATGTGGTAAACTATTTGCAATATCTTTCAATAGCAGTTGGAAGCATGGATCAAGCTTTCCTAAATCCTGAAGGTCATAGAATTTTTGACTTGATGAGCCTACCCAGGTTGAATGACTTTTATGAGCTACAATTTAGGAATTTGCTCATACAAGCTCTTGAAGATCGTAGGAGATACATCAACTTTACACAGGAGGAAGAGCAACCAATCTTTTATATCACATTCATAGTGATAGATGCAATGATGGACAACAATAAAATCTACAAGTTTCTTCAACCGAAATCATTAAGTGATTCCATACCATACATCTCTCTTTGGGAAAGATATTTCAACATCTTTGATCCTGGGGGGTGCTTATGGAAACTTTCTCAATGAAGGAGGTTTACTCAGTCACTTCATTACATCTTGCTATTGGCTCTGAGAACCTTTCATATCACACAAGTTTTTTTTAACATACAACAAAGGTTCTTCAAAGATGAGAGCAGACAAAGACAGACGTTACACAATCTACATGTTGTACGATCGGATAAATGGTACATGAATGTACCATTATCTAAGGGGGGGGCTAATGATAGCCGTTTTTTTGCCTTCCATAATTGCCATAGTAAGCTACCTCACCCTATCAAATCACTCAAACATTTTGGTTATCCCTACCATTTCACTGTACATAGGCCTGTGTGAGTTAAGGGACTTTCCCCATATTTTCTTAAAAACCTTCAGCTAGCTAGTCTCACTGGGCTAGTTGAGCCAAAAAAATAAAAAATATTATGGCCCATTTGTGTGTAAATATTGCATTTTATATATGGCCTAAATATAGGGATTTTTATAATTATTCTGGTATTTTATTTAAATATTTATACTTAGGTGTGTGTTTTATTAAACCTGTGTATGCCTTCTTTCATCCTCTTACACCATAAGTATATTTTTTGCCAATGTGTACATACTCTAACCTCATATTTTCTTTTATACAAATCACTCTCACATTTTCACCCTCACCCTCGTGAAAACAAAAAATGGTTTCTACTCCCTTTGTCACGTTTATTATATTATTTTCATTTCATTTACTTGCATACCTTTTCCTCTTTCACCCAAAATAATACAAAGAGGGACCATATCATATGATTCCAATATCTTTCCATATCCATAATTTCTCCATATTTTTTTTATTATTTTTACTCATTATTCTAACACCATGTGCTCATTGAGCTAAAATCCATGAATAGTCCATACACTAGTCCCACCATGTATATATTGCTTTATTCACCAATAATCCTCCTCCATGCATGTGTAAAGGGCAACTTGGATGCTTTTTATTATGATATAACAAAGGAGGGGCTCACTCTTGGATGTATTGTACAAATTCAACAAAAGAGGACGCCACTAAAAGACTTTTGCAGGCATAAAAAACAGGCTTTTTGGTGAGATTTTTGGCACCCATCTCCACTTCGAATTTAGAGCGGTGGTCAAAAGAGAAAATGTAGCCCACAAACTGAGTAATCACCTCAAATTTATTCATGATGTTTGGAGCTACCAACAGTGAGATATGATTTTTTGAGTGGACCCCAGTCTGCCCACTTCTTTCACAAAGTAACCCATAGTCTTCGCTCACCTCCTTTCCCACTTCCACACACACACACACACACTCATTCCTCTCCATCCCTCTCTCAAACCTGCACCTTTCATGGTTTCTCTCACCTTCTTCACCATTAACCTCCCCTCTTACTCCCATAGCTCTCATATGAGCTCTCCATGTACATACACCATCTCTATGCCTCTCTCTATTACTTCCAAAGTACAATTCCATCTTACCCCTTCTCTATATACATAAAATTCAGCATGTAAACCATGATTAACCTTTGCAAATTAAGAGATCTCATCAACCGAATTTCCATTTTCATCACGATAATCAACCTTGGCGGCGGTGGCGTAAAGAAGAGAAGACGAAGAAGAGGATCAATAGTCATTTTGGGAACTTACACAAGTAAGTCCTTCTTCAAGCCTCACCATCACAAGGATTTCCTCACTTCATTCAACCATCTTACTTCAACCATCCACCTCAGTCCACCGATTGTAAGTATATCGTTAACTTTCTAGCGATTACTTACACTAACCACTAACATACTAACACAAAATAGCCATTGACCTAACCATAAAAGACACCTCACCTCAAAACATGTGCATAGTAACTCTCTCTCTCTCTCTCTATCTCTCTCTCTCCTTCCTTAAAACTCTACTTTCACCTTATGTACCATCAATAATGCTCTCTTTTGAGACCACATCCATGACTCAACAGACAAAGAAGGCCCGCAATGTTTTGATATTCTGAAAGAATCATAATCCTGATTTGTTAGCTTGTAAATTAGGATTTCCAATAATCTTAATGAGGGGTCTCCAACCTATAAATAGGCCCCTCTCCTTCTTGTAAAACAACCTCTAATATCTCACATAGCACCCCAACACTTTATACATGAGTAGAGATTTAGGCGTAGCAACCACTTTGTGAGCTTTACTCTTGGTGTGAGAGAAGCTTTCAAGGTACACATTGCAAGTGAGAGAGCGTGAGTTCAAAATCTCAAAACCACTATTGTATATGTTTCTCCATCATCAATAAATTGAGGTTTGGTGCATCAAATGTGTGATTCGACGTTCAAATCTTCGTCCTTCTACTTGTGCGATACAGTTTAGTGAATTCAAGGTGACTTGTGTACTTTGAGTTTTACCGTTTATCTTGTTTTAGAAAGTGTTTTAGTGTGTTTTCATTGCCAATTTTGTGTCCATTGTAAGAGGGTATTGTGGTGAGAGGTGTACCACACCCTAAGACAGTGTGTGTGTGTTGGCAATGTCCATTGTAAGAGGGTATTGTGGTGAGAGGTCTTCCACACCCTAAGACAGTGTGTGTGTGTTGGCAATGTTTAGCATTCACTAAGCATTGAGTGAGTTTTGTACAAGCTCTACGATAGCAACATAACGAACCATCTCCATTTGCAAGTCACAAATAAGGTATTATACAAGATCCATTCCTCTCTCTCTTCCCTTTGCTCTTTCTCTCTCTGGCCCATTTTATGTGAGTCTTGGTGTGAGATTGCTTGTGTGTGTTTTGTGGCGCATCCTCTTGGTTGTGCCAAAATCTCTCTTGTGTCCTAGTTCTCATACCATAACTAGGTGGTGCCCCTTCATTTGTTTGGCTGTGGGTTTGTTGTTATTGTTTCTTGCTTGTGGTTGCCCCAGCCTCAATTGAGCAGCACGGGAGCTTTGAGAGGTGTTTAAAGGTCGCCTCTCTTGTTGCCCGCCCCAGACCACCTCAATATATATATATATATTTCTCTCTATCTCTCTCTCTCTCTCTCATCATGAATCCAAGTGTGCATTTGTTACCATAAATAGTACCCATTTTTTTCGCTTGTAGAAAAATTATTATTGTGGTCATACCAACCATTTATTGCATGTCTTGCTAACACATGTAGGATATTATTCGGCACGCTTCGTGAAAAACGCTAATGGTAATGTCTGTTATTGTATGAAAAGGAGAGAGAGAGAGAGAGAGAGAGAGAGAGAGAGAGAGAGAGAGAGAGAGAGAGAGACTAAATTAGTAAAGGGGAGAGCTACTACCTCAGCCCGTTCCTGAACCAATGAGCAAATACAGTCATCAAGAGAGAGATAGAGGCTACAGAGTGAGAGAGAGAGAGAGAGAGAGAGAGAGAGAGAGAGTTAAAAAGGCCACTACCTCCTTCAAGGTGCAAGAATCAGAAGCGTGAAGACCAAGAGCAACGTCCCCAGCCCTGAATCTCTATTCCAAGAGCAATGTCTAGTCCTGGCAAAGGTAAAGATAACCTCTTCATGCCTATTTGGTCAATAGCTTAGTTGTGTCTAGGAATTGTGCTACAAAACGTGAAAGGAAATTTAATATTGAACCTAACAAAATTGGATCACGGAACGTCAGCAGTTTTGTGGAGTTTTGTTTATGTACTCCACGCACCGTGAACCACTTTTTAGAGTGTAGAAGGTTTTTTTCTAGATTATATATTCTATGATGTTTGGGTAGCTATTACTATGTAAAAAGTAGGTATTGTATTATAAATATGTATATCTTTATTAATTACTGCTTGCTTTTGGTGCTTTCCTTCGATTGACATTTCTAGATCAGGCATGAAAATTGCAAGAGACCTTACCTTGCCTGAATGATTGGCTTTTTCTCTTCACAACTATAGAGAAATCTTGCATTTGATCAATCATTATACACGGCAAAAGTTTAGGGGCTCTTCACACAAACCATCAAAAGATGCATATATGCTAATCATGGCACGCTAGTATTTTGTGGAGTTTTGTTTATGTACTCCGTGTGCCATGATCCACTTGATTGGCTTTTGATCTTCACAACTATAGAGAAATTTTGCATTTCATCAATCATTATGCAGGGAAAAAGTTTAGTGACCCTTCACAGAACCATCAAAAGATGCACATATTCTAATCATCTGGTGTTATTGTCTATATGATCAGTAGGAAATAATTGTGAGATACCTAGCTATTATTTGTTGAAAACTTATATGATCATGTGGTGCTCTTCTTTTTATTTATTTTTGAAGAAACTTATATTTCTTAGTGTGAAATAAATGACAGGATTAAGATTTCTTAGGAGGAAGAGGTAGAAAATAGATCTCGAGTGCATGGTTGGCCAAGGAAACGTTCAGAGAAGACTTCCAGAGTTGTTAAAAACTTCAATGAAGAGGAATATAGACGTCACGGAACCCATTGATATATCTGGTGCAGCCCTGCCATGAGTTTGGAGGAGCCAGATACTGATCCATCTGTCTAAATGGAGTCCCCTTCTACTTACTTTACTCAACTCACTTAAGAGAGAGGTGGATTTTTTAGCACCTACTTTGCAGAGTGTCCAATGTGTTGCAACAATCCCAAAAAAAAAAGAGGCAGTTATTTATGAAGACCCTACAGTGATTGATGAAAGGCTTTTAGATTTTGCAGTTTCTTGTGGGGTTGGTGATAAGTTTGACTTGGTCTCCTGCATTTTTAATGCTCCATTTATTTTTGATGTGTTTATAGCTGAACAGAGTGAACACTTGAAGCTATAACGAGAGAAGTTTGAGCTTAATACTCAAAAGGGCAGGGTTAATGTTGGTGAAATGGTGGTAGTCTATTTAAAAGATTGTGATCCTAAAAGACAATCTTACAAGAAGTATAATCAGCTTCCTCTTATGTACAGACCCCATTGGTGCAACTTACATGAATGGGAGTGCAAGATGGCTCAAGAATCCTTTGGATTTCTAATATTTTTAAATGGATTATTTACAAGTCTTATGAAAGATCCTAAGGAGGTCATGGAGGAACACGATTTACCAGCAGATGAAAAAGAGGAAAAGGATGAGGAATACATTGAAGTGGTGGAGATAGAGGAGTCCATTGATCTTGAAAAAGAAGCAAAAGAAGTGAATAAGCAAACTTTTCTCAATGAAAACCTTAGATATCAAGCTACCTCTAGATGTGCCAATTTTCAATGAGTGTGGCAAGTCACCTTAATGCTACTAGGAGTGCCACAGTTTAAATTTGGAGACAGGTCGTACATTTTCCTTCATGATATACAAAGCATTTTTTGTTTGCGGGAGGACTTTGCACTGGCCACTATCTCCAAGTATCAGAAGGATAGGAATGGATTTGTTTCAGATGACAGTAGTGATGACAAGGCAATGGAGATCTCTAGTAACCCACTGGACTGCCTTAAATTGTGCTTTTAAAAGGCAAAAAGTATAAAGAAAGCCTTCTTGATGAAGCCAAACTATTCAAAATAATCTCAAGCCATCAACTAGTAATCAGGATATGGAGGATTGGTTTAAGAGACTAGCACAGGAGTCAACCCGATCAGTCAACCTATGGAAGAATGAGATTTTTTCGCAAGATGAGAGTTTCATGGTATAACATCCTACCCCCCCCCCCCCCCCCCCCCCCCCCCCCCCCCCCAAATCTCTATCTCTCTCTCTCTCTCTCTCTCTCACACACACACACACACTTATTTTGTTCGCAGTCATGGATTGCTGAAAAGGACGACTTTCTTCGTCGTCGAAGAAGACAGTTCCATGGCAGGGATGCAACTCTAGGAGAATATCTTCCTAGTCTATGTGAGGCACCCATGCTAATCTTCCACATGGGAATGTCACAAAAGGGGAATACTACAACGTATGCTTTCAAGACATTATCTCGCTTCTTAGGTGGTCCAATACTGCCATAAAATACAGACAAAGTTATTATCATCGACAAGGTTTTGGGAGAGAATGTTTTGGTTACTCACCAGGATATATTGGGGGTCGTGCATCATATTACTACACATACACAGCAATGTCATTATCTTTTAGGAAAGAAAACCCTACTAAACTCTTAGAGTGTGGCAAACATTTAATGATCAGATACAAGGACGAGGTTCCAGATGATATTTCCAAACCATCAAAAGTTTGAAATAATTGTGGTACATATTGAATTTAATTCTACAGGCATTTGTGGTACATCCGATCATCTAGACTCTAATTCTCTTGTTCCATGGATGATTGGTATATTGCATTGTCTCCCTCCACCTCATTTGACTTTCAAGAGCACTTGAGTTGTTGAATGCGTCTGCTCGCTTTCTTTTTTGAAGTTGCAAATATCTGATTGCCTGTACGGTTACTGAAGAGGCCAATACTTTCTTTTGTTGCATGCGGTGAATGATTCTGCAATAAAACCATTGAACTAACTCCTTCAGACTATTTGCCTTATTTCAAGAACCTCCATGATGTGTCTGTCTGAAGTAGGAATTTCTAGCCATGTAATGAGACTTCTCCAAGCCCTGGGTGTTCCATATACCTTGATTCCCATACTTTTGGATGAAGTATGGCAAATGATTAAAAATAATGTACTACAAAACAAGAAATTTATTTAGAAATTTAAACACAAACTTAGTACTTTGACTATATGAGGTGCTTTGAATTTAGCATGTAATGAGTGATTTGAGTGTCAATCCATGTTGTCTTGAAGGTTTTTTTCAATAGCTGAAGGTTCTGTTTAAACTTGTTGAGATTATCCTACGACCAATCATCATTCTCACACATTTGAAATAACGTGTCAATGGAATGCCACACATCACTCTTTGCATTGCGAGTTGTTGGCTCTTGGTCTTTCACCGCTAAATGAAGTTTTTTCTAGTGCATATACTCAACTTTGCTAGTGTAGGTAGAGTGATGTACTCTCCCTTGATTTGTTAGCTTCACATCTTTCATACATTGAGGTTTAGATAGAAAACGGCATGCCTTGACCCCACCTATGGATGGTTTGCAAGGTACATCTTTCTCATTGGTTGAGATTTTTTTGTCCCGCTGGATTTTTCACATTGCCCCCATGTAGACCAATATCTGACAAAACTAGTTCCAAAGCCTCTAGAGCAACTTGTCGTTCAGCTGACTTCTTGATTTTCCAAGCAAACCCAATGTACAGATATACCAACTTCTCTACAATTTGGCAAAGACCATGCATTGTACAAATATGGACATTAGCAAGTGGTATATCCAGAACTAGTTGGAAATTAGAGTCTTGATTGTGACAAGTAAGAGCCTTTCTCCACCACTTTGGGTCCATCACCTTTGCAGGCTCCATGCAATACAAGCATAGAGACTTTGCCATGGCACCCATTCCACAATTATACATACACTTCAGTGTTTTGAGGTCACCTGCAAGATGCCATTGAACTTAAAATTTTCCTCTCCCATCTACAGCCAATACCTCTCCTTGATTCATTTGCCTATCAATGATATCTGGAATAGGGGTTTGATGGAACACCCAAAATAAAATGTCATGATCTTCTTTCTTTACCTGCAAGATTAATCCTTATGAGATACAAAAAATAAATCTAAAATTTAGGTACAATAGAGGGCTTGCTAGAGCTACAAAATTGGAAATAACTGGATAACCTGAAATGCACCAAGCCACCATATGTTTGTTTCTGATGAACACTGAAGTATGAAGGATCATCAGTGGGATATTTGGAAAGATCCCTATTCATTAATGTAATTGTAACTCACTCTAGCTTCTTCTCTTTAAGAATCTCACACTCATCTAGCTTCGAGACAAAATGTAAATGCCACCTATCTCTTTGAATGTGATATTGTAGAACTCTACCATTCTAGTTTGCAACAAAGTTAGGTCCATGAAGATATTGTTGTACTCATCATAAGTGACCGTAGTTCCCTGTGAGCTATAAATATCTTGAATACAAAATGGACATCCAATGAAATCGGTCTGTTCATTATTGAGCTGAAGTCTTTCCCTCCAAACGCTTGTAGTTGTTGGTAAAAGCTTAGACTTTATTCCCTTCTTCACAAACATGGAACAGATACACTGTTGAATAGCTAAGTAACCTCTTTTACTAACACCAAGGGAGTCCAATGTACCCTGTATTTGCTTGGTAGGCACTGCATTCTTTGAAATGAATCTGTCAACGACATCCCATTGCAAAACCTTAAACTTATTTTCATGCATTATATCCTTTGCAAGACCACTAGTTATCAATGGCTTTAACTGCTTTCCTACATTGGCCTTCGGGTCTATGTTTTCTTTGTCTGGATAGATAAAATCTACAAAGAAAGCATAACTAAGATAAGCAAAAACCTAGATTAGTTTAAATTAATTAAACAGTTTACAATGCTCACCTCAATGCTCGGATTCTTTTCTTAAGGCCGCCAGAGCCTACCTTCAATGTTTCAAGATTCCGTAGTTTCTATTTTCGCATACGAGTGCCTAACATTGTCTCTTTTTTTTGTAATGTCCTTACCTTTGTTCGCAAGACCTATGATTCTTGTGTGTGTTTTGGTCCTCATAATGCAAGTTAGAAAGTCTCTAAATCTCATCTACTTGGTGCTTCACCATGTCTTTATAAGTTTTTGATTGGCTGTTTAGAGCTTTATAGTAGCCAAGCAATCCTTTCTCTCCATTACCTGCAAAGGTCAACAAGTTAGTGGAATTTGAAAATGCAGGGAAAGCATTGGTCATGAGATTCAATGGATAGAGTGAGCCTTTTGTCCAAATATCTAAGTGTTTTGCTCCCTCTGCTCTGAGTCTCTCTGTCATGATCGGTGTCACTTTGATGCTAGTTTTGCCTCGCTTACATAGTGGCGTATATTGGGGATCCATGTCAATGTGCAGATGATAGAGGGGTCTTTTACGGAGGACATTTGTGGGGTGGAAGAAGAATCCATGTATGCAACAGTGCAAGAAAGGGAGGACTTCTTTGAGGTCAGCGCACAAACAGTGAGAGAGTAAGGAGAGAACATGTTTGGAAGGATGGTGTCTTTTCTCCTTTAGTCATGCATTCCACGTACAGGAAACTCCCTCCAGTTCTACGACGTTCATTAAATGCAGCTGAAAATGATTTATTCTTCAATCATCACGATCATTATGACGTTGTGGCAAGAATATACTTGTAAGTACACTTTTTGAATGGTTATTCCAAGTTTACAATTTCTTTTACCACACCTATTTTCTAGAGAAAGAAAGTTAAAATTCTATTTTTCTTAGAAGGCCCTCCAAATGACCTTCAAAATTTCCTAATTTTTGCATGGTATAATGCCAAACAACATTGTCTGGTGTGATCTAGGAGAGGTACAATGCGTCTACGACAAGCCTCTACAACAATATTAACAATTATTGCTTATCGTGGGTCTCATCTAGATCTACCTTGTTATCCTAGTTGATAGCATTACTGGCGCCACCATCCATTGATGAGCCCATCAACCAACCTACCCACTTGCATGGACGCGCTATATTCTCCACCCTAGCATGTTGGCGGTGACCAATCAAGTAACTCTCTCGCTCTCTGATTGACTGACGATGCAACATGCAAAGTGCACAGAATGGGGAGGCTGTTGTGTGAGTAGATCCACATGGGGTGGTTGTTGTGTGAGTAGATCCACTTGGGGTCACCAAGGCCCCATGTAGCACCCTTTGTCTCCTCCATCACGCTCAATCCCAACTGCCAACCACACGCCCACCCAACCACCCACGTACTAGCAAGTAACATACCACCCATAGACAGTCCAGTTGATATTGTTTTCCTCTCTCTCCCTCTCTCTCACCAACCTACAGTTCACCCTTACCTTTGCTTTTCCATGCAACTTGTGTTACTGCCCCTACCATACATGGCACCCACACTACCTGCAGCTAAACCAATCTCTCTCTCTCTCTCTCTCTCTCTCTCTCTCTCTCCAGCTACCATCCAACTTCTCTCTCTAGTTTTCACTCTCTCCTCCACCAGCCACCATGCAGCGTTTGTGCATGACCACTAATGAGCAACAATAACAACCTGTTTTAATCTCTCTCTCCCTCTCTGCCAGTCATCCAAGTGTTTCTCTCTTTGCCCCAAATCGTTAGGTACACACACACACACACACACACCCAACCTACCCTAAGCATGGCAGTTGTGGGTCTAGTCATCTCCAATACACTGCTTTTTGCGTGCTAAAATCTTTCTCCGGTCTACTCCAGGCATGCTCTATGATCCATAGCTAGGTGCCTCTTTTGGTTTATCTAGTATTTCATGTCCACGTCACTGCTATCAGTCTATATCAATGTGCTTCAAGATGCCACACATGTTCTATGGATTCACTTCACAAGCATCATCCACATCATTAATCCTGGTGTCACACGCAATTCAAAGCTCAATTATTATTGAAGGGCCGCCAACACCATCAACATTGATCCTTGCATAAACATAATTCTACTTACTTTTTTCATGAACTTTCAATATTGGTGTCTTGAGGTTTCTCACCACTGTTGTTGCTAATTTATGCATTATTGAACAAATTTGCATCCAAGAGTCTCAAAATGTCATCAACATAGACAATGGAGTCATTCTTAGCGAGGTCTGTGTTGCCATCAAGTCATAGACTCAGAAGTTGAGGGAGATGGCATGTTGTTGCTAGCCCTCCGACCATCTTATCCCTCCATGAATACCAGATCTTGGGAAACTCGTTAAGTAGCGAAAGAAAAGGCTTGATCCAAGCTCTGCAATGTGCATGTCGATGCCATTTGTATGCACACATTGCTGACACATTCTCATTCATACTAAGTTGATGCTCGCCGTCTTTACCAATCACATTTTGGATTGTGTTGGTAGCTTTGAAAATGGAAAAATTTGTTTGAGAGGGGCTTGAGGGGAAGAGAGGAGTCCCTGGCAACTTCAACCAAGCAAGATGCCTTGTGCAAATTGCCCAAAACTACACCATTTTTATTATCTGATATCAACCGAGATGATAATGAGTGATGTTGGTGTTGTAATTTTGATATTCTTTTTAACCTTAGTCTTAGCAAAGGCTATGGCTAAGACTAGGTAGAATTCTAAAATTTGGAGTGAGTACAACTTGTTAATGTGGACCTACCTATGGTGTGCATACATCTAGAAATCTCTACATTACATCTCAATTCTGACCATCTACTTATTCTACCTCAATTTCACAGATGCGCCATGCTTTCTTTCAGTTATCACATGTATGATGGCACTTTATCAACAATTTTAAGTTACAATTTTCCTAGTCATTGGGATACATTCAATTAAATGTTTTACTCAATGTTTTGCAAAGATTTGTGGCTGCCAAATATCTAAAATGTTGAATTTTTTTTATTAAGTAGATAATACAGTTGATCACTGAAAAATCGCTTCTCACACTGCAATACTGCAATTTTGTGTGCTTATTTTGTGCAACTTTGAAACTCTCCCTTGGCACATGGCTGCATATTCTAACAAGGCATCAAAGCTTCTCTATTTAGTTGCCTAGAAAGTTGCAAGGATGATGTTTTCATATAATCTTTTTATGAGGCAGTACATTTCACTCATCCATTCATTCTTAATACTTACGAAGATAAATTGGACCATTGACCTTCTGATTTCAAGTGGGGATGGGAACCAAGAGAGCTTTTGGAGGGAGCTTTTGAGGGAGCTTTTTCTAAGACTTTTACTTTGCAAGTATTTGCATGGATAAAGCTTTCCACGGCCTGCGTGGAGAGAGGTTATTGGAGGGAGGCTTTTTGTTACTTTCCATTCCAATTGAACCTTGAAACTAACATGCACACCATAAAAAATAATGCTTTGAACATAGGGGAAGGAGAAGTAGGCTCACATATCATTTCAGAAGCTCACATACAATAACCAAAAGCTCATTGCTATTTAGGTTCTCCCCATTTTATCAAACCACCACTCCCATTACCATTTGTTTGGCAAGATTTAATTGTAAATGCCTATGTCCAATTGTTGGTGTTTCAAAAACCACACAAGACACAAGCTATCTTGTATGTAGAATTGTTGATCGGAATACTCCCTTTACAATGGGGTGGTTGTGCCTTCGAATGTGGATGAAAAATCGGGTCCAATTGTATTCAGTGAGAAAGTAATAGACAACACATGAACACTCTCAAAGCAAAACTGGACTCTGCCCACAATGGAAGCATCAAAGTGTTTTGTTTTTGGAGCTCAACATATCAATTGATGTAATTGATGTCTAGAACTTCCCTCCTATCCAAGAAGTCTCATTTGGTCGCCCGCTTGATTGCATTGATCGAGCACAAGCTATTTTTGTAAACGAGATGTCCAACACATTTACTTCTCTTGATTAAAGCTGTGTACCTCATTCTAGAATAGACAAGCTTAACCCAACACTCGCCATCATACTTATGATCCAACCCCAACATTTTGGGGACACCATTTGACACTACATCTAGCTCATCAACATAGTCTCCACTGTACACCTAGGGAACTTCATCTACCTTTTTCTTAATTGTACACCTAGAAAGAATGCTCAAGTTCGGGTACTTGTGTCTGTTTAGCACAATTTACTCCATAGTACTTTGTGTTTTTTCTACCTAGTTTGATCCCGATGATATTTTTGTGTTTTTATTTTGTTCTTCTCTCCAATCATATCGTATTGCTTGTTGGAAAATAGAAAATGAGTCCTAATGTTTACTGGCCAATTCAACAACAAAAAAGGTTTTTTTTTCCATTAGTGGAGCTGTCACACAACTCCACTATTGACACACTTGATTTTGAGGACATATCCACACCCACATACACATACACATTATCTGGATAACAGATAGTAGCCATAGTGTTTTTTATTCATTGGTTGATTTTTATGATCGATAGATAGTCCTTGTATGTTCTATGACTCATAGATAAAAGATGGTGTCATACACATACACATTATCTGGATAACGAATAATAGCCAGAGTGTTTTTTATTCACTGGTTGATTTTTATGATTGATAGATAGTCCTTTTATGTTCTATGACTCATACTCACACTTGCCATTTATGACCGTTCATGTTTATGCACTGTCTCAGATTGCTTTCGTCCACACACATACACACACACTCTTACCAAACACCGAGCAAAACATTCCGAGCAAGCCAAAAAGCGAGCGAGTTCATGTAACATTTTTTTAGAAACATTATACAATGACCCCCCCACATAGCTACACACAAAAAATCTCTCTCTCTCTCTCTCTCTCTCTCTCTTTCTGCTCATGGTAAAGCATTAAATACCACACACACACACACACACACACACACACACACTATCTCTATCTTTCTCTTGTAGCACATATATTCATACTATGTCTCTTCTTTTTTGGAATTTATAAATCATATCATGCACGTTTTCTCTCCCTCTCTATCTCTCTCTATGTCTCATAGTTTGTAGAATACACAAACTCTCTCTCTCTCTCTCTCTCTCTCTCTCTCTCTCTCTCTCTCTCTCTCGAACACACTCTCTCCCTATGGAGTGTTCTATAATTTAGTCTTCCTCTCTTTGTGCTTCTCTCTCTCTCTCTCTCTCTCTCTCTCTCTCTCTCTCTCTCTCTCTCTCTCTCTCTCTCCATCCACTAAAAATGCATACACAAAAATTTTATGTGGGCATAGTGGCTCTCTCTCACACACACACATAGGGTGCGCACATGCACCCAAAAGAGAACGCCGTTCGGTGAAGATTCTAGCGAGGCCCACCACGATTTTGGAGCATAGCTTACCGCTTGTAGAACGTGGTTTGGCCGCAGTAACCGGAAAGCAATGCCCCTCTCCTAGCTGTTTGCAATGGTGTGGAAGCGATGCCATTCCATTATTAGCATATGTACGCTTAACGGATGCTCATAACGTGCAGTAGGGTACTGTGGCTGCACAATCAGCTTTAATGGCCTTTGCAGGGTTTGACTGCAAGACTTGCTGAGAGTGGGACAGTAAGCGGAATCGTGGGTTGACAAACACTCGGCCGGTCCTGGTGCATGTGTGCAAACTTACGTCTGGTTTTGGGCCGGTTAAGCTGCCACCGCCAATGCATGTGCGCAAAGCATGCCATACGATCGTTCGATGAAGGAGAGACGTAGCTACCGAATGGCAGCACGCATGTGTGCAGCCTAACACACACACACACACACACACAAAGTAAAGATTCTTCTCTCATTTGAGAAAAGGGAGAGGAATAAGATTTACATTTAGCTAAACAGGAACAAAATTCAAAACTCTCTCAAGCTCCACGCGCCAGTGCGTGGTGCTGGAGGGAGTTTTGTTTTGATTTTCTCTTTTGGAAAAAGACAAGTGAAAGGCGTCAGTTTTGCAAAAGATTAGAAACAAGTAAAGCTTTTAAATGCTTGGATCTCTGAAGTTTAAATATTTTAAAGGCTTGGATCTCTAAAGTTTAATACTTTGAACCAACGTTTGAACTTCAAAGGAAAATTGACGTCGTAAGACTTAAAGTCGATCCTCATAACTCATAACTAAGTCTCCTTTTTAATCATTTACCCTCTACGCAAGGCTCTACAAAAATTTAAGCTTCATAAAACTTAAAAGCCTCACGTTTTTGAAGCTTCCTCAACTGAAACTATAAAAAAAAAATGGACTTGTTGATGACTCCATGAATCCATGAAGTGGATGGTGTCCATATTGTAGGGTCTTTTTTTGTGTTCTTTGCACCCATGCACCATGTTCATCAGAACATGGCTATAGTTCTCATAGTTTCTTAATTAATCAAGAGGCATTTAATTGAGAGAGAGAGAGAAAAAAAAAAGAGCACCCTATATATTCTAGAATGGAAAATGCAAAGTGCATGTGAGTGTGTGTGTAGGTGTGTGTGTGTGTGTGTGTGTGTGTGAGAGAGAGAGAGAGAGAGAGAGAGAGAGAGAGGAAATAATAGAGAACACGCTACTCCACCACATGAAAAAATAAAAAAAGAGATGATAGAGCACACATTGTATATCCCATAATAATAAAAAATAGATAGAGAGAGAGAGTATGTGAGAGAAAAACACACACATACATACTAATTTTAGAACTAATTATAAGTAATATCTTTTGTGGTTTACATTGTGGTCTTCAATCTTCTTGACTTTTGCTCGGTTTAGGTCTTGCTCGGAAAGTCTCGCTCGAAGTTTGAAACTCCTCACACACACACACAGTTACTGGGTTCATTGAGCTACAAGCCGAAGGACATTGCATGACATGCAGGCTTGCCTTCTAAAATTCTGCACATTCTCAACAGTTTCGTCTGTTTACTTTTAGACATGAGGATCTTCTCCTCTCAGTTTCAAAATCCATTTCTCTACTTATGAATATAGGTATGAACACTCATTAAAATCACTTGCTAATGCTCTTATCTGCTCGCATGTTCCAAATTCTAATAAAAGCATCGAACTTCCTGGCTTACTTACCTAATCTACTCACACTTAACCCCCTCTTTTTTTGCTGACTTGGCTCCTCGGCGCCATTCATTTAAAACATCACCCTTTTGGGTTGTGTGCATCCTCTACCTCTCTCTCAGCTCGCATCAATTTGGTTATGGGTTTGCCTCTTACTCACCAGACTCTAGCTGGATCATGTGTCTCATTGTTTACATATGCTTTTTCCCAGAGTCTCTCTCTCTCTCTCTCTCTCTCTCTCTCTCTCTCTCTCTCTCTCTCTCTCTCTCTCTCTCTCTCTCTCTCTAGCGCGCGCATACACAATGAGAGCTATGATAGTTATGTGCAACCTATTTGCGGATAACTCCATCATCTTTGATTTTTGAAACCAGTTTGGAGCTGCTGATATGAGGAATTGTGGTCTCCAAGGCCTTGTCCATATCAACAAACAGGTGGGTACTTATGTGTCTATGTAGTACACACATGATTTTGGTTTTTTGAATTACCAGCAGTAATATAGTTTTTAAAGCATGTTTTTTCCGGAAAAGGACGATGTTTATTCTTGACTAAACCGATAATGAAAACTGAGGGTTGTTATCTTGGACCTGCACCTACTCAGTGGGTGGTTTTGTTTGTTACGCTCATGAGTTGGAGATAGAATTCAACATTTTTGTTTTAACATCTAATTAAAACACAATCAGCTAGAACCTAACACATTTGCATGTATATCATCGTTGGTAATGGCATGGTATCATTGGCAGATAGATACCAAACAGCACCACCATGATAACTTGGTCATGCTTTGTTGATTTTGCAAAATCCTCAGGTGAGGTATCTCTTAAAGAGAGATGTGATTATTTTGAATGGTCCATTTTACAAACACAACTCTGGCTAATTGTTTATAGAATTTCCTCTCTTTTATTACTTTACAGATCATTCTGAAAATGGTCCTATATACATGGGGTGGTAATTCCCCACTGCTGGGTTGTTAATACTTTATATTATTGACATGTTGTGACCTACATACAATATATAACTCAAGTTAGAATGTAATAATGATGCTTGATGTTGTACATGACTATGATATGTGTCTCGATTTTGAGATAATTGACTCAGGGATTTCAAGTAAGTGCTTTTGCACCTACTTAGTACTTAAGATTTTCATGATGGTCGAGATACTACTTCTACACGCATAAGATGATACACCTACTCATCAGATGATACGCATCAGATTTCCATCTAAGTAGGTGCTCTTGCACCTACTTAGTACTTAAGATTTTCATGATGGTCAAGATACTACTTCTACACGCATAAGATGATACGCATCAGATTGCCATCTACAGTTTGCCTCCTTGCATAGTGGGTTAACACACATTACTCGCACTAGCATGTGTACCATCTATTGTATGTAGCATATACTTGCATATGTACGAGATTTCTCTAGTTATCTTACCTTTTTAGTGTTTATGGGGTCTGGTGGTGATTTCACCCAGTACGACAAATCAAATCCACATTGCTAATATTGTAATAATAGGATATGGGGATGTACATAGCTTATACAACATGAGGATACATATATAACATTGAGCACACTCTCGAGTACGGGAGTTCAATGATTACCAATAATTTGGAAATTTAGGATCTGTTAAATAAAAATCATCTTGCTTGTTTTTTTATGATGACTAGTTGGCTAGATTGTCTAAGAAACTCGATGACTACTCAGGTCTAACTACATAGTAGTATGGACATTTCTTTGACATATAATATCTCTTGGTTTTTTTAGGTTCCAACCCATCTTTTTGGAATACCAAAGATGATAACCATAGTGGTAAGCAAGGATGTGCTTTTTATGTGGATTTATAGTAGGATTTCAAATATCTTGAGCAACCTAGTTGTTAACTGTTCAGATTCTTACACATGTTTTTGGCTGTTGTTGGTCCTTTTTCACATTTATTGTGGTAGATGTATAACTATAGCTGAGTATACTTATTTTAATAAATTTAGTACTAGGAACTACTCTTTAACACTTCTTTTTGTTGAATAGAAGCATAACCCTTGAAATTAGTGTTAGTGGTTTACTTTGAAAACACTCCATTGCTTTAAAAAAAGGGCCTTAATCCTCATGTGAGGGTCTCCGATGAGATGGCATTGGACTATAATTTTTGAAAATTGATCCAAATTACAAAGGAGATGCTGTCCAATTTTTCTTGGAAGTAGGATACAAACATATGACTCAAATACTTGATCTGTGTTAATTTGTTAGTTTTTTTTCTTGACACCAATAACAAGGGGACGGAATTGTTGACACCCGTCTTCCCAATTATTGCTAGTTCTGACGGACTTGCATTTTTTGGATGGTGGCAGGTAAGAGATTATTTCCTTGGGATTACAACAACAACTGCAGCAATAACAAAAGATCATCCACTATTCGGTTAATTTTATTAGTGATAGATAACCCTTGTACATCATTCTTTGATAATAACATGTAATACACTATATGTCAGTATCAAGTCTAAATGTCAAGTGTAGTCTTAACTCTATCTACTTGTTACCTAATGTATACATAAGGTTTGGTTATTTACATTTTGATTGGTCTCTAGTCCCATTGTATGGTTCAATAGTTTGTGAAATCAAACTATTCTTAGATAAATCATTCTTAAAAACACACACACACACACACACACACAAACAACCAAATGGCTCCATTTGAAAAATGCTATGGAGACACACATGAAGAAGACTAGAGATCCAAGTTATCCCAAAACCTGTTGAAAGTCCATCTCCTTCAAAGAGTCTCTTTCCCATATCTTTATATACAAAAGAGCCCCCATAGTGTAAGTTTTGATGTGCTGCTTTGATGAAAATTTTGAGTGCACCATTAGCTTTGAACAGGGGGTAAAGGTGCAAGACACTTGTTGAAAAATCCCGGATCACCCGTTGAATTGTGTGCACATTGTTGGTGTCTACAGTGAGAAAAGAACACAGTTGGGCTGCAGAGTCCATTGACATACCATCAGACAATACCATCAGACAATGCCTGATTCAATTCGGTGTAGGAGGATTATAGAGATGAGGATGGTACACCTATCTAAGGTACAATTCAGCACCTTCTATCTCTAAGTAGCCTTTTTTTGCATCTCTAAAATTTATTTGTTGTGCAAGGGATATGGAACGTGGGAATTGGTTTCTTTGGCAATTGCTCGCACATTACACAAATGAGAACGATGTTACTGTTTAGTAGGAAGGTGATTGTGGAGCGTTGGCTTTGTTAGGGAGTCAAATGGGCCGTATGATAACAATACTTGGTAGCAACAAGGAGTTCTCCACCAAACTACGCAATGTTTTGGAAGTGCAAACTAGTCGACTGAGAGAGATACAAGAGTGAGACAAAAGACATGCATATGAGGTGGAGTGTGCTCTAAAGGTAGCATCTCTGTTGAAGTCGCATCCAAATATTGTGGAGTTGGATCCTCTAGCCCATGATTTAGCATAGATTATATAAACATGAACTTGCATTGTGTTAGCGATGATTTTTTTGTGGACCTTTGTAGACGGTTGCTTTTTTTCGTCTTATGAACAAATAGATGTGCTTATTTGCAAGTACCCTGGTCTTGTTGGTAAGTGGATTTTTATTCTCATGTGAACCTCTCTGTGAACAATGAGAGAGATATATATACTTGTTTGTTTTTTCAATTAGGTGGACATTTTGTATTCTTGGAACCCTTCTCTGTAAACTTGTAGTAATGTAGGGTTGGATGACTTGCTCTTGGATATTGTAGAGAATTACTACTAGAGAAATTGTTGAAAAAAACAATTGTGGATGTAGCATGAAATTCCTACTGCAACATCCCAATTGATGTGTGATTTCCTCTCTCGAATTGTTAATTACCACTCAAACCCCCTACCCCGCCGTGTGCATTGCATCCTGCACTAAATGAAACATGCACGCATGCATTTTCTTTGGCATTATGAAAAATTCACCAAATGTTGCATCAAAAAAGTAATTTGCAGCACCATTTTCTTTGATCCTTGTATTTCGATTTTGTTGTATTCATTGTAGCTTGTATGCAAGAACATTGTTGGAAGTGCACATAAGATCTCCAACCACTTAACCATCACTCTATTGCATTGTCTATTAATGCGGCAACACAATTTTGCTTGATGGTAGCCAACATCAACCAGCATTTGGTGAAGGGAATTTTTTCCATAACATTAAGGAATCCAACACAAGTTCTTAGAGAGAGATTTTTCAATAGATTTTCCAGCATGTCCATTTTCAATGAATAGCTCCCTCCAAAATCTCTCTCCACTCCCCTTCTCATTTCAAGTATATACTAAGGAACAAATTATGCTAGCAAATGGTGTTTGCAAGAACATAATTTCAAGTAGTATGAGGGATACATTGCTAAACATATGAGTTGAAGTACTACAAGAGCCTCATAGTATGGATTTTGTTTTAATTCTAAAAAGATGATTGTGTTCCTCATTAAATTTTCTAACTCTGACTTTTGTTACTATATGAATACCAATACTCCCCATTCGTACACTTGAATTATTAGACGATGCTTCCCCTTTTTCTTTGAAATATTCACATAGCTCACAGAACTTTCATATGACCTACTCACTTAATCGTCTATTTCCATTGACCCACCGTGCTAAAAACCTTTACATTTCCTAGTTTATTGATCATTCTAAGTATGTATATCTTCCTAATGCATGGGATAATTTGTCACGAGGTTCAATAATAACACTATCAAAACCCTCTCTTTCACGAGGTTCAATAACAACACCATCAAAACCCTCTCTTTCACAAAGTCACTTATCACATAGAGTTGATTCTCCACTAACAATAATCTGTAAGATTCTTGAATGAAATTAATTGCTAACCAAGTTACTCATATTGGCTAGCTTAAGCATAACATTTTGATTAATAGCCATTTTAAGTACCAAATTTCCCAGCATAGTATACACTTTTTTAGGAAGATATTTGCATTTTCTTTGATGTATCAGTTCCTATTGCAATTTATTTCATTATTTACCTGAAGATCTCACCATTAGATATGTTTACCAGTATCTTCGATCCTTTCATTATGTCATACATCGTCTTCAACAAGGGCATATTGGTTTTTGCTCCCTACATTGGTACATTCTAACATCATCACATATATTTTGGTGCAACTCTCCACACATACACAAGTACATACATTTTCAGTTACAAAATATCCTCCAAGTATGTACATCAAATACATCACTTCTCTTTTCATATTTCATTTCTCTACATTGTCTTCTAAGTTGAATACTCAAACACTACTAAGGTCATGGCTTCCAATTGTATTGAAAGTTATTTTCATTGAGATGATTTTCCATTAAGTTATGCATCTACTTATATGATGCTTTGGGATAGTGAACAACACTTTGTACGTACAATCCTACTCAAACATGCCTCAAATTGCTGTTATGCAAATGGTAAATGTCTTGTTTCTATGCCTTGCATAGTCCATTGGTCACGTGCGCATAGATTTTCCAATTAAAGCAACACCAGCTATACGTGCATATCCATCGATTTAGGCAGCACAAGTGAAAATTTGTCGATCTAGGCAGTACAATAAACTATAGATTCACTATTTTATACAATAATGCAGATCCGCTGATTTAGGCATCATTAGTGTAGATTTACCGATTTATGAAGCACGTCTTGTTTTAGATTCATTGATTGAGGCAACACCGATCACAAAATCATGCTATAGTGGGGCTGGCCACCACTGTAATTGGTATGATTTTGCTACCAGGGTATATAATGAAAGGGATCTGGATTTGAAGTTTTTTTCTTAGACTTGGAATTGGATTTGAAATTGGTATATAGTGATTTTCTGACGTGATAGTTTATGAGATTGGAGTTGAGATTTATGTGAATTGATTTACTAAATGATGAGTGTGAACAATAGTATGTTGATTCATCACGGTATGACATCTACTGCTTATTCTAGTGGTATGGGACACTAGAATAGGCAGTATGTGGATGACGACCGACATAAGCAATATTGTTTAACTCTATCAATTTTTCTTTTAATATGTGATATTTTTGACACACTATACTAACCATTGTTTTTGACAAGTATATTTTGCAGATTCCTATCTTTGCAAAACCGAGGACAATTGCTTTCTAACGGAGAGGTATGTAATGGAAATTGAAAATTGTTTATTTATTGTAGCTAACAGGTGGTAAAAGCTAAGGCTAGGCAAGGATATCACATTTTATTTTACATTTATTATTCAAGTGCTCATTATGAGATATGGCCATTTATGCCCGGCTGGCCAATGTGTATTCATTTAAATAAATATGTGCAAGAGGAAATGCTCACTCTTGCATGAGGGGAGATTGCACCCAATGCTCGTGTCTTTCTTCTCTCCTCTCCTCTCTTCTTTCTTGTGGTGCTGGTGTAGCCCTCCGCTCTAGGAGGTGCATCTACACGTGCTCTCTTATTCTCTCCCTCTCTATTTGTGGATAGCAACGATTATGGTGCACAAGTTATTTGTTAGGTATACAAATTTTTTTTTTTTATGGCTTGCAGTATGTTGTTTTTGCTATTTTGCAAGGCCTTTTGTGTATCCGTTTGTAGCAGGAGAAGGGGGTAACTCAAACTAGTTACCCCCCCTTGCCCGGTTATCAAGAGAATAGATACTTCTAATGGGTCACATCAAATGTGTGACTCCAGAATCAAGTAGAAGTAGTTGACTATGCATAAGAAGAAGCTCTGCTAAGATTCTACTATGATAAAGAATCAATTTCCCGTGAGGGTATCGTACCCAGTGTCATAATAAATAATATCTAATTCTCCTAAATGATTTTCTCATGTTAAACTGATCATTTAATATGGGGAAGTACTAGGGGAGAAAATGCTAGAATATTGGTTAGGCTGGCAGACCGGTAATTGTAGGGATCCAAAGGGGGGGGGGGGGGCATCTGCAAACAAGCAATGTGCATAAATGGGCTTCAAAGACCCTAAGGTTTAGCCCATTAAGACCTCCAAAATGCTAAGGTTCCAAAATTCAAAGGTAATGTCCAATGGCCAAAGTGTGGGGGAACTGGATGGTCATGGGGAAGACTAAAAAGTCTTCCCACATCCCTATCTAGGAGGGGGCAAGCCATATTAGTAGGGGATGAGAGAGGAACACACACACACACACACACACACACACACACTCTTCCAAGCTCCCTTTACACAAAGGGCGTAGTGGACACATGTCAACTTCCTAGACCAGTGCCCCCAAGGTGCACTCAAATACTATTGGATGGACATAGAGTGGACCAATGAGAATTAGGCTAGATTAAATTTAGTTTAATTCATTTAAAAACACTTGATAAAAGAACCAATAGAAATTAAGCTCTCTAGAAGACTATTGGATAGTCTCCCAAGGGTCCAATGAGCATTCAGTAGCCCAATGGCTTGCTTGATTCCTATTGGCCAGAAGACTAAGAGGTCCAATGAGAGTTTAATTGCATTATTTAAATACCTAAAGCTCTCACAAAAGGGGAAAGAGGGACACATGTCACAAGGATATCCCTTATGCTTCTTAATTGTCAATGGCTAAGCTTTGCAGGGGCCAATACGATGCCAACATGAGCAAATAGCAAGAGAGGTTGACCAAGAGAGAAAGGGGGCTAATTTTTGCAAGGCATTATCACACACACACTCACATAATCTCATGTGTGAAGAAAAGAAGACTGCCTCCTTCTCAAGCTTTAATGAAAAGCTCATCATCTAATCCAAGCTTGTGAGAAGGGAGGCCTACACCAACAACTCTTGGCTTTGTGATGCAAATCCAACCAAGAGTTGAACTCCAATGCATGCTCATCTCCTCTACCATGCTAACTACTAAGCTATGCTAAGCTATTAAGAGTGATTATGTGAGGAGACATACTTCTTTCTCGTAAGAATACTCCTTCGTCCTCTCGATCTATTCTCATACCCCGCTAGCTCTCACCAGTTTTAAAGGTGTGTGAGGTCTTGGGTCTGAGACCGTGAGGGAATTGATGTTGTGTTTTCAAGTGTAAGCTTGGTGCTTGAAGCTTCCATCTTCATTGCACCAGCAAGTTATTGAAGGAACACAAAGTATTGTATTGTAAAATGTCTCCCTTGATGGGGGAAACCTATAATACAAAGACTTTTGGAGGGGGTGACCATCTCCATGTAAATCCGGTGCTCAACTATTGTCAATAGCTTAATTTCTCTCTCTTTTTGAAGTTTTAATCATGCCTATCTAACTAGGTGTTATGCTTTTTTTGCTCTCTCCATCCAAGCACTCTTGCTATGCTCATTAAGAATCTATTCTTAATGAAATGCTCACTATGTCTGTTATTTTCCGCTACACACAAGTTAGTAGACCATTAAATGTTACACACAGAGATGGATTTTGTGTATCAAAGGTGAGAGATGATGTTCTCTTGTGATATTCACAGAATTTGCAACAGTTTCTTGTATTCTTGTAGGCACTTTCTTTCTTCAAAAGAGGCAAGGTATGAGAAAGAGAAGTGTAAAGTAGTGGCCAATTTGATGGGTTGTCTCATATTACACATGCTCTTCTACTAACCTCTTTTCCTTGATCCTATGAGCTTGCACCAACTATCCTCTTAGACTGGGTTGGGGTATCAACATCTTGTCCTATTAGCATCCTTGTGTGCTTGCATTATGTCCATCGTCCACTGCAAGGTGGGTATTGGAAATCACCTAAAAGATTCAACTTTAGCTTTCATATGTGTCCAAAACCATTTCACCTTTTCTTTAATGGACTTAAATATGAGCTGGTAAAAAGGATAGGGCAAGCAATGACATGTGCAAACAAACACATCCTAGATGGATGGTATCATAGGGATGGCCACCTACATAATAGAAACGAGATGGTAAAAAGGATAGGGCAAGCAATGACATGTGCAAACAAACACGTCATAGATGGCTAGTATCTTAGGGATGGTCACCTGCATAATACGCTTCAGTAAAGAATAAAATTGCATGACAAAGTAAACCTGGGAATGGTGTTGAAAAGAAAAATGTGATGGCATCAACAACTCCCAACAAGCATTCTTTGTAGCAGTCATGCTTGTAGGGCAGAAGATATGCTGGGGGAAGGCAGTGAGGTGCCATAGATGAGAAGAGAGAGAGAGAGAGAGAGAGAGAGAGAGAGAAATAGAGAGAGGTAGATAATGCACACAACAATGGGCTTTTACAAACTTGACTTTTGGTTTCCTTCCATCTTGTGGAATGCATCTTTAACATCATGGATGAGGTTATACTTTCTCCTGCATCATGGTATCACATGGATGCCTGCTATCTACACACGGGCTTTGTCTTCATGGTTGTCTGCATGGCTAAGGGGTCTTTTCATAGGTTGAGGTTCAACTCCGACAATGTTAAATTTGACAAGGTTTTCAATGTCCGCTAGAGGGGTGGAAAATTCTACACTCACATCACTCTACCTAAATTGTCCACATTAAGTTTTTTGTCATTTAACTTGGGAAAAGTGAGCCTAAGAGTACCCATTTTTAATTGAGAGACCTACTTTGACAGATTTGCTATGCCAAATTGTGCATCCCCAAGTGTAGGGACCTGGTTGCGTAAGCTTACTCAACCAGCCCAGTCATCCCCAATTGATGAGACGTGTCATCATTGGTTGCAAATCGTTGGTCAATCGTCAGAAGTAAGGTTTGAAAAAAAGAGGTGCTAAACCAGTAGGACGATTGGTGTGTAAAATGGGGAATCTTGGTGTTTATGGGGAAACCATGCTGGTCACAAGAGAATTCGAGCAAATCAATCTAGCTTTTGAGAGAACTAAATTGACGTGATGTAACCTTCTCTCTCTACCTTTACCTAATAGCAATCGAATAATGAGCAAGATTTGGAACTCATGTGACCAAGCTCTAGCAAGTGATGTAGTGAATACATCCTTCAGAGGGGGTTGGGCTAACTATAAGGACCTAGTCATGTGGGCCTACTGAACAACCTTCCAACCCAATCAATCGGTTGATGAGACGTGCCATCATGGTTGCAAATCGTTGGTCAACTATGAGGTCAACTGTCAAAAGCAAGGGTTGAAAAAAGGAGTCGTTAAATAAGTAGGATGGTTGCCCTATAAAATGGAAAATTGGGTGTTTAGGAGGCAATCGTGTTGTTCATGAGAGAGTCCAAGCAAATCGATCTAGCTTTTGAAGGAACTAAATTGACATGATGTAACCCCCTCTCTCTACCTTTACCTACTGGCAATCGGCTGCATGATTTGAAACTCATGCGACAAGGCTCTAGCAATTGTGGTGTAGTGATCAATAGATCCTTCAGAGAGGGTTGGGGAAACTATAAGGACCTGGTCGCATGGGCCTGTTGAACAAACTTCTAGCCTGGTCATCTAAGTGATGAGATGTGCCATCGTTGGTCAAATGCCAAAAGTGAGGGTTGGAAAGGAGGTGCTAAACTAGCAAGGCAGCTGTTGTGCAAAGTGGAGAATCTTGGGAGGCAATTGTGCTATTCACAAGAGAATCTTAAAATATCAATCTAGATTTTGAGAGAATTAAATTGATGTGATGTAACCTTCTCTCTACCTTTACCTGTTGGCAACCAACTGATGAGCAAGATGCGATGAGGCTCTAAATAAAAGATCATTGAAATAAGCACCTAGGTGACTGTCTGTAGGTTGAGATATTGTTGTTCTATCCCTAGACTATGTAGATCTGACTCAATCTTCAAATAACTAGAACTTGAAGCATATTTGAAGGGAATGCTATCTTCACCCTCTAAGAAGACTCAGTATGCCTAGAGGGCTCATTCTCTACCTTTCTAATATTTAGGGCTAGCTGTGTGACTGAACTCTCGAATTTGTGAGGTAAACTAAAATTCACACAAGTAGTGTATTAGTCTATGTTAGGTATCTATTCCTATGATTACGACCTTGCAAACTCAGAGGGTGAGAATTCTCCTAGAGAGGGAGCACTACCTCGTTACTAATTGACTCCTCCTTTTGGGAGGTGGGACCAATGGCTCACGATCACCGGTTGATCGTGACCGTTGGATTGCCTATGGAATGTAAAAGATTCCCACTTTTTTGGATCCGGAGCTTGAACCCACTACCCTCTCCCCCACGGAATTGACTCTAACCACTAAGATATCGCCCGTTCGTTGAAAGGTGTGTGTGTGGTAAGTTTATAGATCACGGTGTCGCGAACAAGTTTACACCTAGTTCACACCGAGTTCACATTGAGTTCACACCAAATTTGGTGTGGTGTGCAGACCCTCCCCAGTTCACACCAAGATCACACTTTGTTCATGGTGAGTTCACACAGAGTTGACACCAAATTCGGTGTGGTTCACATACCTCCCGAGTTCACTCTTAGTTCACACCGGACGGCCCAGATTGTACCCGCCTCTTTGCGTGCAAGTGCTTTACGCATGGCAGGGAGGAAGAAAGTAGGTAACATTTTGTCTCTGCGACACCTGTTACACATTGTTTCTTTTGTGTTTTGGTCTGCGTAGATAGTTGAGTTTTTGTAAGCATTTCTTTTAAAATGAAAAGTTGCCAAAGTACCCCTGTAGTTTATGGAAATTTTGAGAATACCCCTCAAAGGAACCTCTCATTTGTGGCGAAAATTTCTCAAAATGGACTTCAATTTTTCCAAAATTCCCAAAATACCCCTAATTAACCTCCCAATTATCTCCAAAAGCAAAAAAATTTGTAGCTCTTCGTAGGGAACTTGGCTCTCCATAATAAAAGATGATAGAACTAGGATTTGAGATGGTATTGAGGGCTTTGCAAATGAAATTGTTCATCCTTTTAAGCACAAATGTTTCTATTTGTGAGCGCATTGGTAATTGATTTTGTTTAATATGCTAAAAGATAGATCTCAAGTGTCATAAAAATTAGACTATGTTAAAAATGGGGCAAATCCATCCCAAAACGATGCAAGAATTGTGAAAGTTTGAGGGGTATTTTGGGAATTTCCAAAAATGATAGGGGTGCTTTTGTAAATTTCCCTTTTTCAAT
This sequence comes from Adiantum capillus-veneris, assembly GCF_014529385.1. Classification (NCBI taxonomy): domain Eukaryota; kingdom Viridiplantae; phylum Streptophyta; class Polypodiopsida; order Polypodiales; family Pteridaceae; genus Adiantum; species Adiantum capillus-veneris. Next base: position 62,087,686 of record NC_140943.1, on the reverse strand, counting down.
GCCACGCTCCATAAAATCTTGAGTCAAGGATGATCTGCAAGAGAACATGGCAAGGGCGAATGTGGTAGGACACTAACCGAACATATAGTATCCACAGGGAGGAGCAGATTTTTTCAAGCAGCTATGGAGAAGAGCTAAAGACACAAAATGGGATTGGAAAAACTTGATTTCCATGAAGCATAGGGACAAGAAGTGAAGGCTTAACAGATATCAATCTAGGGTCAATAGAGGGACATTGAGGGGAAGGTGACCTCAGTGGCATTATAGCAACACACTACACCATAAGTTTATTAATAAAAACAAAACATAAGAGTTTATTAGACTACAAAATATTGATATCATAGACTTGTAGCAAGATTAATTTGATTTGAAGTCTGAACATGCATATGTCATGTGGATATCTAACCCTATGTGTCATAAAATCTAATATCTAACCAACCCAAATAATTTTCTCATATTAAATTGATCATTTAATGTGGGAGAATAAACGGGAACCAATGATTAGAATATAGACATGTGCTTACAGATCTATCTCACCATGGGGCCAATGGTAAAGGGGTTCAAATGAGAGATAGTCTGTCAAAGAGCAAGGCTAACCAATGGAGCTTAAAAGACTTTAGGGTTAGCTTCATTGAAGACCTCCAAAGTCCTTTGACCTTAGGTAAGCTAGGGCTGAGCTTGAGGTGGGAACCCGGCCCAATATTGAGGTGCTTGTCGTGCTTGATGACTAAGGTGCTTGTTGTCCTTGTCGTGCTTGTCGACACCAGTGAGCTTGAGATGCTTGTGGGAACATGACCCAAGCTTGAGGTTCTTTGTCATGCTTGCTGACTAAGGTGCTTGAGGGTAAGGTGTTCCACAAAAGTCAACAACTATCCCTACAAGGAGGGGGCGAGCCCTACAAGAGCGGGCTAGAGAGATAACACACACACCCTCACACAAGGAAATATTGGTACAAAGAAAGCAAAAAGAACACTTGTCAAGCTCCTCTACATGTTGCCCTCATGGTGTGCCTAAAGCCTATCGGTTAGCCTCCCAAGGGGTCCAATGATAAATTAATTGTTTTTGCATTTATCAAGTCCTCTCTCTCAAACGAGAAAGGGGGACACTTGTTCCAATGCTAGCATGCTTGTTTGATATGCATCCTGCATGTGATTGGCCAGGCTTGCAGGGGTCCAATGAGCTTCAAGCTTGTGCTAGAAGAAGGGGTCGACCAAAGCAAGTAGGGGGCATGCTTGAGGGGTATACTCTCCCACACACACTCACACACACTCTCATTGTGTGAAGTGCAAAGTGCAAAGTGCAAGAGCTCCATCTCCTTCTCCAAGCTAGTAGAGAATCTGAGAGCCTACACCAACACTCTTGGCTATGGAATGCAAATTCAACCAAGAGTCATGCTTCAATGCTTAAGCTTTCCATCTTCTCCATATTCATTACTATGCTATTATGTATGCTAGCAATAAGAGTGCGGATAAGTGAGGAACTAATTCTTTCTTCTATGAAATGTTTTTTCTTCCTCTTCCCTACCCTCATTCCCAACTAGCTCTCTCCACCTTCAAAGGTGTTTGAGGCCTTGGGATAGTTAATGCTTTCCACAAAGTTTATGATATGCTTGTGATGCATGAAGCTTTCCATCTTGATTGCATCACTTAGGTCACAAGGAACACAAAGATTGCATTGTACCAAGTGTCTCTTGATAGGAGAAACTATAATGCAAATGCCTATTGGAGGGGGGACCGGCTCCACATAAATCCGGTCCTCCGGTCGTCAATTGTTGTCATGTTCTTTAAACTCTCTCTCTTGCAAAAGTATTCATGCCAAGCTAACTAAATTCTATGTTGCTACCATCAATTAAGTTCACCCTCTATGCTCACAAAGTAATTTCACAAAAGTACTTTCTCTAATTTCCGCTACTCTCAAAGTTAGTAGGCCATTACCATTACACTATGTGCACATGGACAAGTGAACTCCTACTTCTAGGGTTTAGGACAACCTAGGAAGTGTTCAAGTGTCCATGTGAGCCTATATGCAAGAGGTGCATGTCCATGCACTTTGGAGTAGCTGCATACCCTTTGATTGCACATGAGGAAAACTAGTGTTTCTAGGTGTAGAAACTAGGGAGAATTCTTATACATCTGCATTATAACCAAGCCTAGAAATTAAGTATATGTGAATCACCTCTTATAAGTGTCTTCATAAAGTAAGTATACTAAGTAAGTACATAAATTTTGCTAACATGGATGACAATTACCAAGAGAGTGGAATGAATATTGATACCTTTAATTTTTCACATGAAGGTGCTAATGACGATGCCCCCAATGTTTGTCAATTTTCTTGTTACTAGGTTGTAGCAAGCTATAGGCAGTCCTGCTTTGCAAGTCAAAGTTACTTAACAACTTCATGCTTATGGGATTTCCCTTCCTCTCCAAGAGGAGAGAGAGCTTAAGAGGCCTCTTGAAGAGACCTCCAAAAGAAGACTCTCTCCCATACAAGAGGAGGAATCCAAAAAGCAAGAAATTAATGAAACTTTAAGTTCCTTTGAAGATGTGGCTCCACAAAGATGGCAATCTAGATGATTGCCAACTCGTCCAAAGAGGAAACGTTCAACCCACAATCCTTCTCCTCCTCACTCCGCCAAAAGGAAAGAGAGGAAACAAAGGAAGAAAAGGGCAAGAAAGAGGTAACCCTCTTCTCCTTCTTCTTCACCTTCCTCCTCTTCCGACAAAAGCTATGGCTATTCTCCTAAAGAATACAAGAGGGGAGAACATCGCAAATCATACTCTGCATGGCAAAGGTCACAAAAGCTCAAGAAGTTCAAAGAGGGAGGAAAGAGTATCTCTTTTCTCACCTATGATGGCACCTTTGGTGCCACCGACAAAGTATTGCCTTCATCCGGAAATTTGATGCGGCCTTTGGAGATGAGGGACTCATGGAGTCCTCCAAGCTACACCATGTAGCTATGCACTTCCAAAAATCGGCTCCTCAATGGTAGGCTAGCCTTCGTGGCAACGGCAAAGCCCCAAAGATATGGAAAACTATACAAGTCTCCATCATGAAGCAATATCTTGCAAGCGATGCAAAGGACAAATTGCTCACCGAATGGTGTAGTTTGCAGCTTCTCTCCCACATGAGTCTATTCACAAATATGTGGTCAAGTTTTGGGACTTACATCTCAAGGCTACTGTCTTCCAAAAGATAGACTTTGTCGAGAAAAAGCAACAGTTTTGTGTGGGATTACCTGAAGATATGGCCGAGTATGTCAACTCCCAACAGCCTGGTTCTATTACCAAAGTAATCTACCACACCATGGTTTCTTCACACATCAATTTCCAACAAGGGCCTAGACGGGATGTCAAGCCCATGGAAAACAAAGACTGAAATGATGCAAAGGGAAAAACCAATGCCCAAAATTATTCCCAAGACAACAATCGGTCCAAGGACAAGGGAGTTTGCAAAGGTAAAAAAACACTCTCTCCTGAAGAGCTTGAAGCTTTTCCCAAGGACCATAAATGTTTTAAGTGTGGGGAGAAAAGACATGGCTATCATTCTTGTCCCAAGAAAAATGCTTGCAAATGAGACTCCTAGAGCTTCCACCAGGCTCCAAAAGAGGATGCTCATTGCAAAGGTGAACCTCTCTCCTATGCTTGGGGAAAGGTAAGGGAGAAGAAAAGGGCTTCACAAAGTCCTCCAAGCTACACCATGTAGCTATACACTTCCAAAAATTGGCTCGTCAATGGTGGGCTAGGCTTTGTGGCAATGGCGAAGCCCCACAGACATGGAAAACTTTATGAGTTTCCATCATGAAGCAATATCTTGCAAGTGATGCAAAGGACAAATTACTCAGCAAAGGGTGCAGTTTGAAGCTTCTCTCCCATGAGTCTATTCACAAATACGTGGTCAAATTTTGGGACTTAATCTCAAGGCTATTGTCTTCCAAAAGATAGACTTTGCCGAGAAAAAGCAACATTTTTTTGCGGGATTACCTGAAGAGATCCAAGTATGTCAACTCCCAAAGGCCTGGTTCTATCACCAAAGTAATCTACCACACCATGGCTGCTTCACACATCAATTTCCAACAAGAGGCTAGATGGGATGTCAAGCCCATAAAAATGATGCAAAGGGACAAACCCATGCCCAAAATTCTTCCCAAGGAAATTCCAACAATCACAACAACAATCGGTCCAAGGAGAAGGGAATTTACAAAGGTAAAAACAAACTCTCTACTAAAGATCAACGAGAAGTCAAATGCTTCAAGCGACTTATAAAGTCTCTCACCGACTCTCCTTCCTCTCGTTGGGCTCTCTGGAGCTTAGAGGCTACACCCCAAAGCAGTCCCTCTCGTATGTATTCTTTCAAGGACAGTCTCCTAAGAGTAGGGTAATTCGTTTTTTCTTCCACCCTTAGGGTTCTATACCAATCCCTTGCCTTCCCACTTAAGGTTAGGCTTAAAGCATTACTCTTATGTAAGTCATTGTGTTCTCCTAGAGAATCGCATATTTGTTCAAACACTTCGACATGCTTTCTCACATCCCCGTCTCCACTAAATTTTTGTGTGAGCTTGGCTATTTGTACTGCCTTACTTCTAGGCTCTCTATCAGGCGTGTTACGCATATTCTCAGCAATAGATCGACCAATAGCTTGAGCAAATGTTGCCAAGTCATCTAAGTGAGCAGGCACCATGGATGAAGGCGCTCCAGAGACTACATGTGGAGTAGGTATTGGCATTGGGCTTGGCGCATAGGAAGCCCTTGGGTTCCATGTTGGGTACGAAGTTGTGCCATGTGGTGGTCCATAGTTCATATGTGTGGCCCTAGGCATAATAGGCGCCGGATGTGACATGCTAATGCTAGCCGGTATAGTCCCATGGAAATAAGAACTTGGGTATTGTGGTTGTGGAGCATAGGTTGTTGAAACAATGGGAGGAGTAGGGACTACATGAGTACGAGGACCCATGGGTGTATACGATTGGTACACACTTGTAGGTACTGTTGCAGGCATTGAGCTACCATGTAGCGGTGCTTTACTAACAAATGAGGTCCATGGCGTGTTTCTTGGCATGCCCATCATTGGGGTAGACATGGTAGCCGTGGTGTCATTAAGGGAAAGATGAGCTAGACTTGGAAAGGTAAATCTATTACTTGTGGGCTCAGATTGCACTGAGACCCCTGGCTAAACAACGTATGGAGGATCCATCGGACTTACCGAGGGAGTCTTCATTTGCGATAAGGTCGTTTGTTTAGCCTTTCCTGTATCTAAGAATCTCATGAGACCCGTTGAAGGCATGTTGATCCCCTTGTTCTGTCTCTCTAACTCAATGACCCTATGAATGACCTCACAAAATCTTTGTTGTTGATCCTCCACACTAGTAGCACCCATTGTGGATTGTAGGACATCTAACCAACCCACGTGATAGGTGTGACCTGTGTATAGGTCGGTCAGAGTTTCTGTTTGTAGTTCGTACTCCTAGTTCTCATTTACGAACACTCCATCTAGGATTGAGGTGCTAGGGGTGTCCTTTGAGCTAGATGCAATGTTGCTTTCTAGGGGCTGGCCCTTAGCGGTTGCTAAGTCAGGAGCACTCGATTGCTCTCTTAGCAAGGATATTGACATAGGCCCTTTCGATTTTAACTCTCTTTGTTGCTCCACCTTGCGTAAGCTCTCAATTTCCTTTTCCCTCGCTGCAAGGATATATCGCTCAATCTCTTGCACTTTGGCAAGGCTTCTACCATCGGGTAATATGACCTCGGAGGGAAATAACTCTGAAGAGTCAGGAGGTGCAGTGAATGAAGTATTCACGTGCACATTCTCTAAGGTCATAGGGTCTACGTTGGTCACGAATGGAGAATTTACTTCCCCACCCCCCTCATTTACATCATTAGCTCCATGTTCGGAGCGAGTGGCTCTACTAAAGGTTTCCTTCAAGCGGCTAAGCACGCTCGGCCCGGACCATGGGCCCATGGCATGCATGTCTTGGCTTGAGCTATTGGGATTAGGCATTGGGAAACCCTCCATGACGTCGTAGTCAGAGGAAGAGTCACTAGCCACTATGTTTGGGTCTTGGTTTGTACTACCTTGGGTCCTCTCCGAGGGCCTGGAACCTAAAGTAGATGGATATTGAGAACTCGCGTAAGTCGAAACTCTCTCTAGTTGCTCCGTCTCTAGCACACGACCAGAGCGCAGATGCATGTGCCTTTGGCACCCTACAAGCATCGGCGAATAACCTCGGAGGTTAACCGCTTACATTTTTAAGAATCCGTTTTCACTCGTATTTTTTACGTTTTTAATGTTTTTTAATGATCGATTTTTTTTATATTAAAGTGTGTAATAGCTCAAAATGAGCGTATCACTCAAAGGGTCGCGGTGTGCTTTACAGCACAATGTTCAAACACCTGAATCTCCGTTATTGATTTTTAGCTACGTGTGAAGCTAAAATATATAATTTTAAAGAACGACTGAGGCTTAACACTAGGTTGGTAACCTAACAAGACATAAAAGTGTCCTTTCACGGTTTTGAAAAAAACCTCCAAAACCATAGTAGATCCACTCATTTTGTAAAATCCTTTCATGAGGTTATAGTTCAAGGCCTACGACACATGGAAAAAATAAGAAACTTGTAAAATTTCTCATCTTTTGGTCACACCAAGCCTCCAAAGTTGATGGACCAGTACATTTTCATCAAAACAATCATTTCTTACGTTTTGTTGCATAAAAATAAGATTAGGGATTTTTGTAGGACTTGAGATAAATTCCCTAGTTAACTTCAATGGGTTGGTGATCAGAACATATGATTGCTTCTCACTCACTATTTTTTGTTTTGCCAAAAGAAATAGGTACAAAAAAGTTGAATTTTTACCATTCTGCAAACCTATCATCAAAGTTTCTATAGCCACGCTCAATACAAATAATATATGCATGTTTTCTTAGTTCCCTATTGTCCTTTAGGTTCATAAGGAGCCATGGAGCATGTCAAAAGAATAATACATCTCTTACCAAGGGGAATCTTGGGGACAAAGATGAAGTGCTAAATACAGCAAACATGAAAAAACTGGGTTCAACATTATGAGTTGTAGAATCCCATAGAAACTATTCAATATCTAGCCAAATTTGATCCTCATGACTAGACATGGTTACTACCTACAAAATGCATGTAGTTGTCACAAGAAACTAACAATATTGAAAAAGCTATACTTGATATACTAGAATGTTTTGTTTTCTTCTATAATTGAAAAATCAACCATCGTGGTCTACTATGCAAAATAGGGTATTAGGTGCCCCAAAACTCAAGGAATATTAGCTTTATGTTACAATATGTGACATAGAAAATCAAAACTGCATTTGGATATCACGAAAGCCACCAAAAAAATCATAGAAGAGCTAAAATTGGCTAAAAAACAGGATTTGACAATTTTTGTAATTTGGTCATAACTTACAACTTTAACATTTATTTCTCCCTAGAAGCATCAGGACATGTTGAGGACTACTAAAGATAGTTCTCTAGCATTATAGACCTCACAAACATGAATTCTAGAGTGGTATAGTTGCAAAAAGTTGAAAAAAGCCAAAAACAGGACCTGTTTTTTCACACAGTTTAGGTTGTGAAATGTTGTGCAAGGACAAGGCTAAAGATGGAATTGATATTCCAAAAAAATATCGAGTTTTTTTCAGCTCATGAGACAAATTTCTAGACAGATAGCACCTCAAAATCCATTTTGAAACTCTTGACATAATTCAAGGAAAACGGTCACTTAACAGGACATAAAAGTGTCCCATTACCAACCTAGTGTTAAGCCTGAGCGTGACCTTGGGCTTGGGTCTGGGAGATATTCCCAATCCCGGTCCTACCTTTAAAATTTTATTTTTTTATTTTTTTTATTTTTAATTTTTTTAAAGGATAAGGTCGCCGCAGCCTACGCGAGAGCACACACACACACTCTACCTACCCACTTCTAACTAATACACCTACTGTTACACACTAACACACTCTATTAGCTCTCACAGATCTACTTCCTACTTACTGTACATTACATTATACATAACTAACCACCTTAATACTAACAACTTACACAGAGAAAAAAACACAGTACCTTTGAAAACTCCATTAACAAAAAAAAAACACGGTAGTAACACAATTCCTTCTTCTCAACACACACACCCTCCTTCCTTACCTTTCCTACAATTGAAATTGCACCACAAAAGAAGCACAGAGTGCCATTCAAGCTTAGTGTATGGCATTCCCCGGCAGCGGTGCCAAAAATGTGTGTGTATGTCGCACGTGTCAATGCAAGGAACTTGCCGATACACCGTGTGCGAGCCACAAATGGCTCCAAGCACACAACAAGCCTAAACTAGTAAGCTCAAAGATGACGATGGTGTGTCACTCACTGCTCTATGCTTGCTTCGTGGAGGATTCCTCGCTGCGAAGAAGAGGGAGACGCCGCTACGCCGCGCTCAACCGCCTCGCTGCCGTCGTGCCGCCGCAATGCTCGATCGCACTCTCTCTCTCTCTCTCTCTCTCTCTCTCTCTCTCTCTCTCTCTCTCTCTCTCTCTCTCTCTCTCTCTCTCTCACACACACACACACACACACACACACATACACACACACAAGGAGATGAAGAAGAAGATGATGGAGATGGTGCAAGAGAACTCTTTAATTGCACAAATGAGAGAATGAGTGAATTTTAGGTTTAGTTGACTTTTATATGAGCTCGCCCCATTCACACTTGGGCGCCCATGCTTAGCCAACTAATCCCTTGAATGTTCCAGTTAGAGTGCGCCTCTCATCGGCGATCACTCTTACCCTTTTCCTATTGGACCAACAAGCCCAGTACCTGACTCTACAACTAAATAATACAACGTCCATCGTAGGTGATAGGGTGTCCGTGAGCCGTGAGGGTTAACAATAGCCATTTGTGGCTCACACATAGTGTACGATAAGTCCCTTGCTTCGACACGTGCGACAGATGCACACATTTTGGCACCGCTACCGAAGAGATGCCCTGCACTAAGCTCGAATAGCACTCTATTCTTCTTTCTGATGCAATATGAGATGTAGGAAAGGTAGAGAAAGAAAGTGTGCGGCTGTTGAGAAGGATTTGTGAACTTTGTTTTTGCTGCAGTGTATTGTTTCTGTTAATAAGGTGTTAGTTTTTTTGTTGCAATGTACTGTTTCTGTTGATAAGGTGTTAGATTTAAGGTATTAGATCTATAATGTTAGATCTGTAAGGTGCATTAAGTAGATCTATTAGTTAATTAGTTGTTGTAGTACTGTATTAAACAGTGTGTAACAGTAGCTCTGTTAATTGTAAGTAGGTAGGTTAGGTGTGTGTGTACGCACGTGCGGCCTGATCGTGGCGACCTTATCACAAAAAAATAAAAAAAATAAAAGGAAGGACCGAGATTAGGAACATTCCCCAAGCCCAAGCCCAAGCCCAGGCTCAGGCCTCAGTCACCCTTTGGATTTACTTATTTTAGCCTCATGCCTAAGTAAAAATTGACCCTTTTGAGGACCATTGGAGCTTTGGGTAACCAAACACTGTGTTGTAAAGCACACCACAACCCCCTGAGTGATACGCTCGTTTGAAGCTATCACACTCTCTAATCCAAAAACCGGTCGTTAAGTAAAATAAAAAAACATTAAAAAAATGAGTAAAAATGGGATGCAAAACACCTAAAAAATCAATCAGCTAACCTTCGAGGGTATTCGCTGACGCTTGTAGGGTGCCAAAGGCACATGCATCTACACTGTGGTTGTGTGTTAAAGGCCAAGCAACTAGCGAGCACTTTGACTTACGCGGGTTCTCAATACCCACCTACCTTAGGTTTCGGTCCCTCAGTGGGGACCCAAGGTAGTACAACCCAAGACCCAAACATAGTGGTTAGTGACTCTTCATCTGGCTACGATATTATGGAAGGACATCCTACACCAAACCCCGATCAAGTAAACGAGAACGTACCTGTCTGGGCCCCATAGCCTGGATCTAGTGTGTTTAGATTCACCAAATCACAATGATATCATATGTTAGAAGTTGTACAATCTACTTCTAGTTCCACAAGTCTAGAGGTAGATTCGTCAGATGGTCTACAATGTCATCCATAGCATCATCCAATCAGAGAGGCAAAACCGAGGGATTAACACTCCTTCAACGGGCCTTATGAGATTCTTGGATACGGGCAAGGCCAGACAACCGACACTATCACAGATGGAAACTCCTTCAGTGAGTCTAATGGAACCTTCATATATTGTGTCGCCTGGAGTTTCGGTACAGTCTAAAGCCACAAGTAGTAGTTTTACTTTTTCAAATCTAGCGTATCTATCTCTCGGAGACACTATGTGTTAGAAGCATACCATTTTTCGGAGATCCAATGGAAAAACATTTATTATTTTTAATAAATCAGGAATATTGTAACTCCTACTTTTTGGATAAACCTTGTAATTGATGAGCCTGGCTGCAAGCTTCCAGATTGTATCAACCTGGCATTGCCTATCTTTAGTTAGAGCTCGCAAATTATTAGTTTTGACCACCAAAAACCTTGGCTAAGGTATAAAAGCCAATTTTTGTAAGTTATTATTAAGTTTGGGATAATGAAATACATAGCATGAGCTAACGACGCTCACTTCTTTCCTTCTTGCGCTTCCTACTTCCTCCCTGGTTGTCACATTGCAGTCGCGTTTGTTACATTGTAACCGCAGGTAAGAGCTCTACGCATTGACGTAAACACATCACAATATTTCGTAGCTTTTGGCATCGCTGACCCGCGATCTGCGGTCTAATTTCATCATAAGTAGGAATTTATATTTCAAAATAAAAAACTAAGCATAGGCGGGGTATTGGGACATCATTGCTAAGCATTTAGGTGCATTCTGAGTCAAAAATGACTAGGTCAAAAATCCACTGTTGTTAATAATCACGATTTTGACACTTGACCTAAAGTAGGGTTTGAGACCATAAGCATATATGCTTAGGTCTTATAAACATGTCCTAGAAGTTTCATTACATGTGAATGTCATTTGATGTTGTAACGGATGTGATTTGTTTGCCGATGAGCGATTGGCTTTTGGTGATTTCAGTCACTTGAGTGTAGCTTGAGTTAGATGCGAGTTGTTAGTTGTTTTTCGAGAGATTGAAAACCTCTTGTAGCCTCTATGCACCAGTCGAGTCAGCTTTGTCCCATGGATTGACAATTTAATCATGGTTCTCGCTAAAACTGCAATAAGATAGGATAGTGAGGTTAGACACACGTCCCACATTTGGCACCACTGCCGGGGATCGAAGAGACCTAAACTAGGAAAAAACACGAGCGTCTTGTGAAGTTATCCTTTAATTTCCTCTAGGATCTCGTAGAGTAAAAAATTTCTTTTTAGAAACTGCATAGCTTAAGATTGTCGTCTTTTGCTATGTAGAGGTAGCTTGAAAGTAATCGCACTTGTCGAGTGCCTTTAGCATTGTAGGATTGTAGAACTAGATTAGGATTTTGAGAATGGTTGATAGACGAGACAATTCTTAAGATCAATGCTCAGAAAACCATCAAAAACAAGAAAACGAGTGTTTGTGGACACTTTCCACAACCCCATTGCATGAGAAACTAGGGGTAGGGTAAGTAGGATCCGAGGTGGATTTCAGGACATTACTCTCTCCAAAAGAATCATTGTGAGTTGTTATTTGAAGTGCAGAATTTCAGGTCTACGACTAGATATAGCACGAAAAGACTCCAAAACACTCAATCCGACTGGAGAGTATACTTAAAAGTTGTATGCACTAGTGGGTAAGTTCAAGAACACTTTGAGGTAAAAATTTCAAGAGTTTGCAAAAACTCAGATTATTTACTTTTTCTTGACATTTTAAGCCAAATTAAGTTTTGACTTGATTCATAGGCCTAAAACAACTCATGAAAAGACTGTCCATGAAAAAAGTACAAAAACTTGTTCATTTTGGGCATAAAGTAAATAATCATGATTATTTACTTTCAGCTCAAATCTGACCAAGGTTGATACTAGTGACTTACTGTATGTGTACTAACAACTTTTGTAAAGGCACAAAAGATTTGGATCACCAAACTGGCAAAAAACTGAGAAAAAACTAAAGTTTGTATTGACTTTCTGAAACTTGAGTGTAAATTGGGAAAAATTTGTCCAAACTCAATGAAACTTGATTCATAGGCTTATATTGATGTGATAAACATTTGTACATGCTCACTTGACCAAAAAGATGCAAAAAGTTGTCAGTTGTAACTAATCATGATTATTTACATCTGTCCCATTTTTTAATTTTTTTGACTAAGTTAGCATACCAATAGTTTTATCATGTTGTAATAAGCCCACAAATCAAATTTGGTAAGATTTGGATCATTGGATTGAAAATTGTGACCAAAATTGCAAAGTCAGTCTGAGGACACAAAACCTGACCAAAAATAGTCCAGACTTTATGAAACTTGGCTAGAGACCTTAAGTTGAAGTGCTTAACAGATCTGTGTCAAGATTGGGGCAAAAAACTTGTAAAAATTAGCCAGAGTAAATAATCGCAATTATTTACTTCTACTTCAAAAATTGACAATCTTGCATATTTGGACATACCACAAGGTCAAGCATATCAAGTAGACCACACAAATCAATTTTGGTGAAATTTGAATCACAAAAGTGAGACTTAAATCAGATTCTTAACAACCAAGTCCGCGGACACGAAACAATTGATAAACTTGAACAGATTTTGTCCAAACTTGTTGAAACTTGTCCACGGACCTTAATAGGTTATATAGTTGGCAAATCAAGCCAAAAAGTGCAAAAAATTGACAAAAGTAAATAATCATGATTATTTACTACTGCAACATAGAGACATCAATTTTGACTTTTGAACTTGTACAATGTTAGACCAACATAATACAAGGCCACTGGGAAAGTTTGGGTTCAATCGGATCCAAATTAGTACATGTTCACTCAGTTTTTGAGTTGCAAATTAGTCCTTTGATTTTTGTCAAAGTCGAGTTTGAAAATTGCAACTGCTGACTCAATTAGCTCAATTTGTAGTGATACACATAGACCAATCATAATAGCTAGCAAAAACTATACCGTCTTTAGAGAAGAATAGCTAACTTGATCAAATTTGTATAGGAATCAGGTTGTAGACGAGGAATTGGTAGCTCAGACAGAAAGTGCAATCCAGTCAAGTGGAAGAAATTGACAACAAGTCAATCCAAAGGTAAGTACTCTATCCAGGGCTTCACAAGTCTTTATGAACCTTAGATCTGGTCGTCTACTAGGAAATCAAGGCATACTTGGAGAAACCTCCAGTAGAGTATCCATTGAAGAAAGCGTGAATCAAGGCAATTCCTTGCACACTATTCTTGAAGAAGTCTCAGACACTTTTTTAGATTCAACATCTGAAATGTCTTCCTATTCGACTCACTCGAAAACTAGAACGACAATGTGCTATAAGCATATACTCTCTTTTTATAAGACTAATCATCATGGAGCTCAGATTTACCTGGATCCTAACGAAGAGTATGCCATTCGCATTGATGACCATGGTATTGAGTTCAAAGAAGAGATTAGGGCATATAAACAAGGAAAAATGTACATGGATCGAAACGGAACTCAGTATTTACAAGTCGCAGACCCTGACGTGATAGACAAGTGGGGGCTAGAAGTAAACACCATAATCCCAGATATGTCAGCAAAAGAAGGACCACCAATCTTAGAATTCAAAGGATACGATTCAGTTGATTTGAAGCCTTTAAAACGGCTTAGTACGGATAATCCAACATCGGAGTCTATTGTTGGGAGGATAGAAATGTAAAAGATCTTCTGTGGACTTCGCATGCCAAATTGGGACAACTAATGGCCATGAAGATCATCTATATCTTCAAGATCAAAGATAAGGGATCAACAGACCTACCAACCTACCTGTTTAGGGATTGCTGTAACTACAACTTTGTTATGATGACTCCTGAGGAGGAAGAACAAACCAAATACCATAGGTATTCTATAAGGGATTGGATATTGAGCCAAGGACCAGAAACAATTTCAAGAGATGAACACCGTGAGAGATCTTCTGAGAGTAATGTTAAGAAACCAGAAACCACCTCATCACAAAGAAAACCGGGTGACACTAAGGCCAGCACAGGGCTACATGAGTCACTATTTCCAACAGACTGGTTTGAAGGACTCGGAACAAGACCAATTGCCAGGAGACCAGGAGTTGAACCAAATAGACGTGTCAGACCAGCTGATTTTTAGAAATGGGTCAGAAAATACAATGGATCAGGGGATCCATACGACCACTTAGCAAGCTTTAAACAAGTGCTAAGAGCAGAACGCATACTTGATTTCCATACTCAATTCGAGGGGTTTGGAATGACATTAGAAGGAAAAGCATTAACATGGTTCCAAAACATTCCACCAATGTCAATAATGGACTTAAACACATTAGCTCAAGGATTTGTAGCTGCTTGTTCCAAAACGGGGATCAAACACAATACGGTAGCTCAAATCTACAGCTTTAATTAGGGATTGTGCAATTCGAATGAAACAATACATTGCCAGATGTCTAGGGCTAGAGATACTTGCAGAAGAACAACTGGTTATCGTTGTTTCTAGAGGGATTGCTAAACAAAGAACTTCATGTTATACTCTATAGCAAGAAGCATACAACCCTAGAAGAGTGTGTGTCAGATGCTATTGACTTTGGAGAGAATTGTGATATTTTCAACTAAGAAGATGTCCCTAAGGATAATCAAAGTGAGAAAACATTATTCACTAAACCAGCTCAAGTGGGAACAACTACTACAACACCACTTTCAGCCATAGAAGACATGCTCAAAAGGATGAATGACATGATGAATAACATGCAAAAAGCACCTATGAGGGGACCGGGACAACGGATACCTCAACAGGGACAACCAAGTAGGCCACAAAAATGGTGTGCAATCAAGGGTAAATGGACCAACCATGAGACCAACAAGTGTTATTTTTGGTCAAAGTATGATGGGAATGTTCAGTACGTGCCCATGAGGCCACAAGGACAACCCATGTACAGATATCAGCCTAACATGGCACCAACTCAAAGACCACCGATGGGTATGGAAAGACCTCAACCTGTGTTGGGTCAACAACCTCCATATCCAAGACATAATGCAGTGCCTGTAAAGTACATGCACCCAAAGGGAGTCATAGATGAACAAGCACTAGTGCCTATTACACCCTATGCTGAGCCTAGTCCATCTACAATAATGGTAGAAGGAGATTGGTATAATTCACATCCACCACCAATGGAAGAACCTGTGACTTATGCTCCACCAGAGCTTGCACCAATGTATTATGTAGCTAATCAAGGTGTTAGACCTCCTATGGTAAGACCCATGATTAAGCCAAGAACGAAAAACTGTCATAACTGTGGTACAGATGATCATTGGAAAAATGAACGCCCAGAGCCTGACAAGAACCTCAAACCAGTTGAAGCTTATTGCATACAATGTTGCAAAAAGGGAGGACACTTCCCAGAAGATTTTCCTAAAAATCCTTTAAACAAGGGTAAAACATTAGTAAACATAGTCCAAGTGATACCTAGTAGCTCATCTAACAGTGAACCGATTGTTCCAATCAAGGTAATCACCAGAGCCCAGGCTAAGAAAAAGAAACATAACTCCTCTGATGATTCAGAGAATACAAAAATTACCTCTCAAAAGACCAAAAGAAGTAGAAGCAAAAGATATGAGATGAAAAGCCAGAAACAAAAGGCTGAAATCGAGGAGAAAGCAAAGAATCTATTCCAAGAAAAGAAACTGGAAGCGAAGTCAAGGAAACAACCGGAAATCTGGAGGATCAATTTTGGTTGATAAAATTTTCGAGCCTATTAATGGAGCCTTGGAAGCCTACCAAGCGGGACTTAAAGCAGGCCAAAACATGGAAAACAAATGGAAAAACTATCCTTCTCCAAACATGAAAGCAGCTAAGCTTGAAGATTATCAAAATTTGGTAAGAATCACGCAAGAAATGATGGAAAAACAAGAACCCAAGGTCGAAAGTATGGTGAAACCTAAGGAGCTTGTGGTAAGAGACACTAAAGAAAAATCCAAAGTGGTGGT
Organism: Adiantum capillus-veneris; assembly: GCF_014529385.1. NCBI lineage: Eukaryota > Viridiplantae > Streptophyta > Polypodiopsida > Polypodiales > Pteridaceae > Adiantum > Adiantum capillus-veneris. Next base: position 62,071,611 of record NC_140943.1, on the reverse strand, counting down.
AGAACCTCACCTTGAAACAAAAGAGATAGAACTTATAGTGCCAGACAGCGAAGATGCCTTAGACATAATTCCATTCGTAGAAGAAGATTGGCCAGGATACTTATGGGAAAAAGTTAGAGAGATCAATGATGGGAGCTTAACTCTAAAGTCAGTTCCTATAGATGAAGTTTGGTTAGACAACCTACCTCCTGAAATGGACATGGATGTACAATCCTTGTATGGGGATTACGGATCTGATGCTTCAAGAATGTCGAAACCATGACCTTGAAAAAATTACCCTCTTACTTGGGAGATAACGAAGAAGAATTCATAGTGTGCAAGACCACTCAATAAAAAAGAGCAGAACAGACCCTAGAAGTAGACAACATTCATTCAATCATGTCTACACCCATCCAATGCACTCTTACTTTGGGAGAACTGTTAAAACTCAGACCATATTTATGGAATGATCTTTCGAAAACCCTAGAGAAGGTGTGGATAATGGGGCTAATCCAAAAAAATTGGAAAATTTGAAAAACGAAATGGACAACAAAGAGATTCGATCTGTTCTAAAACAAAGTTCGAGAATATTACAAAGGGGAAGAAGGAAACACCATCCTTCCAGAGAAATATAATGACATTGAAACCATGGCAATACTGGATAGTGGAGCAGGCATAGCCATAGCCACAAAAGCAGTATGGGAATCCTGGGGACAAGCAACCATTAGACAAACTCGAACGAAATTGCAATTGGCTGACGGACACATTGAAAGATCATTAGGGCTGCTTGAAAAAGTGATAGTTAATTCCTGTGGGATTGAATATCAACACACTTTTGCCATAGTAGACTTTGGGAAAAAACTCAATTATGAAATCATAATGGGGAAGACCTTTCATGCGACAGGTACAACGTATCCAAGATTGGAAAAACAGTTATTTGTACTTGAAGCAAGTGGGATCTATAACAAGGGTTAATTTAAAAGATCACACTTAAATTTTAACGACAATGGATGTATGTGTGAATAAATCAATTCCTACTCAATTTTACAATGAGGACGGCTACGACATAATTCCCATCCAAATGATTTCAATCCTCCACATCAGAGATAAAATTGAGGAACCCAAGGACTTAATGAAAGCTCAACAAGTCTTTTCAGACCTCTACTACGATGCAACAAATGACTTAGAAGAACACTCAGCTACCTCCGAAGATTCGGGGTCAGAAAAAGAACATGTGAGAGCTAAGCTACTCATGAAAGGAGGGGAGGAAAAGTTTTTTGACTTTTCTAACTAGAAAACGAGAAGGAAAAAATGGTATAGATGAAAAAGAGACACCATAAATCTGAAAGCAAGACCTATGCCATCAGTCTCCAGTAGAACACAGTTTCTGATGCAGATAGATGCACATGATTGTATCAAGGACAAAATCACTGGCAGATATCCTTCAACTGAAAATCCAAAAATGTCAAAAATATTGAGAAAAACAAGGAAGGATACTCAAGCAAAGCTAAAAAAACAGGAAAAGGAGTCAACCATGACACGAGTTGAGCGGAAAAAGAAGTATCAAGAGTTGAAGAAAGCTTTAAAGGAGATATATACAACTGAAATGGAAACCACAGAAGAGGATGGTAAGGATGTAATGAGTATTCCATCCCATTATAAAAAATATACTCTCCAAGATTGAAAAATCATAGTCGAACAACCTGTTAGAGAACTGCAAAAATAGGGCGAGTCCTATGAAGGGCCAAAAAATGCGAAAAAGATAGATTTGGCTGAGCAAGGAGAAGACCCTAGGCTTGCCTACATTGCAAATGACCTAACAGAGGAAGAAGAAGAGCTTTTATTAATCTTACTGAAAGAATACCCTGAAGGAATACCGAGATATCTTTGCTTGATCTTACAAGGATCTCAAGGGTGTTGATCCAGAAATCTGTCAACATACCATACCCATGAGATGATGCGAAACCAAGTAGACAAAGGCCATACACATATAATGAAACATTTGTCAAGAAGATTAAAGAAGAGATTAAAAAACTAAAGGAATCCAAATTCATTTATGAAATTGAACACAAAGACTGGGTGTCTCCAATTGTGGTAGTACCCAAAGAAGAATGGAAAATTACGAGTGTGTGTCAATCTCAAGAAAGTGAATGCACCTACCACTAGAGACAACTTTCCTCTTCCAATCACTGAGCATGTGTGTTGTTAGCGGGTACGCCGCGACGGACAATGGAGCACAACGAGAACACAGACCAACAAACTGTCAATCCGAGGATGTAGCTGACCCGACTAGGGCATGGAGACAATCTCTGGGTTGTCAACCCTGAGCTAGACACTAACAACACTCTACAGTCACTAATCCTACCACAACACTACCATAAAGCAAAGAAACAGACAACGCATCCTACAAAACACTACAAGCTTGAAACAGTCTCAAATCATATCGGAATGACTCGAAATCGGAGGGCAAGACTCAGAAGGACATATCCTATATGGCCAAACACCTAAACCCTGAAAACTATAATTGTAAGACCTCTAATCGCTATCGCGATAGACTCAAAACAACAATTTCCAAAGTGCCCGAAACTAATCTACAAAGACATCAACACGAAGAGCTTCTCGCCCTGATTCTAATGACTACTTGATCATTCAGATCGGATGTCGTTTGAGGTACTTACGACCAAATATAGCTTGTAGCAGGCGGGCTCGCGATGTGGTCCTCGGCTTGCATTGCTTGCATCGACGCGGAGAGCTCCTCAATGCTAACACGCTCCTACTCTCATATCTGCAATGTGATTAGTGTGTGCGACGGTGTGTGTGCGTGAAGCTCACTACCGTGTGCTGCAGAACCCACGACTGTATATTAATTGAGATAACGTAATGTGTTTTTTACAAAGCCTTAGGTTTTAGCTTATATACAAAGCCTTCAAACCTAATGTCCGGCCAGATGACTTGAATTGTCCCTAAGCTTCTACAGAGCTTAATTACAAGAAACTGAGTTGGCTTTACTCATTATACAAGCATCTGCGGCCAAAATACAAGTGCCGATTTAAAATATGAGGTTCCCGTAACATTACAAAAGTGGTCGTAATGGCTCAAAATAATAATAACGGGATATTCGATGACGTCCATGAACTCGTATCTTCATGTTGCAGTATCCATCTTCATCTCATTACTTCATCACCATCTTCATATGGAATCTTTACAGAATCTTAATGGAATCTTTATGGAAACGTTGTTGAAAGGGCGTCCTTTCAACAATGTGTTAGAACGAGTTGCAGGAAAAGAAGCTTACAGCTTCTTAGATGGCTTTTCGGGATACAATTAACTTTTGGTTGACCCAAAAGATCAGCATAAAATTGCTTTTGAAACGAAATGGGGTATTTTTGCCTATCGAGTTATACCCTTTGGGTTAACTCGATAGGCAGAATCTTAATGGAATCTTTACAGAATCTTAATGGAATCTTTATGGAAACATTGTTGAAAGGGCGTCCTTTCAACAATGTGTTAGAACGAGTTGCAGGAAAAGAAGCTTACAGCTTCTTAGATGGCTTTTCGGGATACAATTAACTTTTGGTTGACCCAAAAGATCAGCATAAAATTGCTTTTGAAACGAAATGGGGTATTTTTGCCTATCGAGTTATACCCTTTGGGTTAACTAATGCTCCTACCACATTTCAAAGATTGACGACTCATGCTTTTAAAGAATATCTTAGGAAATTCTTGGAAGTATATATGGATCATCTATACATACATTCAACAATCAGGGCTGATCATTTTGAACACCTCAAAAAGGTATTTGAAAAATGTAGACTTTATAGGATTTGCCTAAATCCTGAAAAGTGCACATTCATGGGTAGACAAGGAAGAATTCTTGGACATATAGTGTCATAAAATGGCATAGCTACTGATATGGATAAAATTCATTTCATTGTTGATTTGCCTAGACCAACAACAGTCAAGGGGGTTCAAGCCTTCATGGGGCATTGTGGATATTACAGACGGTTCATTTACATGTACGCTATAATTACAAAACCCATGTATAGCTTGATTACACACTTTGAGTGGACTGAAGCATGTGAAGAATCCTTCATGAAGCTTAAGCAAGTTTCACTTCAGCTCCAATATTAAAAGCACCAAATTGGAATAAGATATTCCACATACATGTAGATGCTTTCAATTTTGCCATTGGGTGTATACAAGCTCAACCAAGAGAAGGGAAAATTGATTTTCCTATTTCTTATTCTAGCCGACAGTTGAACATGGCAGAAAAGAATTATACCACCACCAAAAGAGAAGAATTAGGAATGATCAATGCCATAAAAAAGTATAGACATTACCTATTAGCAAACAAATTTGTGTTCTTCGTGGACCACCAAGCCTTATTGTACTTGGTCAACAAGCCATGCAGCACAGGAAGAATAGTGAGATGGTTCATCATTCTTATGGAATTTGATTTCACTGTGGCTGTAAAAAAGGGCACTACTCATCAAAGAGTAGATCATTTGTCAAGGATTGTTTCAGAGGAATCACCTAAAGGAGTAGATGATGATCTACCAGATGCATATTTTTTCTCCGTGGAAATGATACCACGATGGTCGAAAAATATGATATCATTGATGACCATAACCCAAGTAGACTTGCAATTACCACTTCCTATTACAATCGGATTAATTGAGCAATCGGCTATGTATCTATTACTAGCTGGTAGGCTATACAAAAGAAGCCGAGATGGAATATTCCTCTTATGCATTAATCCTGAAGAGAAAACCCAATACCTAAGTCAAGCACATATTACCATAGTAGGACTTCACTTTGCTGAAGACCAAACTATGCAATGAATCTTAAGACTTGGAGTATTTTGGCCAACTATGAGGAGTGATGTTCGCTCTTTTGTAAAGGATTGTCCTCAATGTAAAGAAACAAACACCCATACCTCATGTAACATTGTTTCAAATGTCGCCTGTTCCTAAGTGGAGTAACTATTTAGTCACTTACTTATCGCGCCGAACATTTCCTGAGGATATGAGTAAACACCGTTAAAGAGCGATTGAAAGTGAAGCAAGAGACTATGCTCTTATTGAAAACCAATTGTGTCGAAGAGATAAGATCAACATTTGCGTCTTTGTGCAAATCAAGACGAATATACTCCGATTATAGAACAAGCACATGCTGGATTAGCCAGGGGTCACTTTTCTAGTGAGACCACTGCAAGAGCAATCTTGATGGTGGCAGACATATGGTGGCCAACACTTTTTGCAGATGCCAAAGAATATGTTTGAAGGTGTAATGCTTGTTAATGAGTAAAAATGCCAACACGAGTAGATAGCATGCCCTTAAGACCAATGATGGGAGCTAGAGCTTTTGCAAAATGGGGTATAGACTTTGTTGGGCCAATACAGTCACCTGCTTATAGAACCCAAGCTCAATATATCATTGTAGCTACGGACTATTTGACTAAGTGGACCGAGGCTAAAGCAACTCAAAAGAATGATTCCAGAACCACTGCCGCATTCTTATATGAGTATGTGTCCACAAGATATGGACCGCCAATAGAAATTTTCAGTGATAGGGGAACTCATTTCCTCAATGAATTAATGGAGTATTTGCTTAATGAATTTATGGTCATCCATAACAAATCAGCTCCCTGTTACCCACAAGCAAATGGACAAGCTGAGCATACGAATAAGATTCTAAGCGCGGTATTGACTAAAGTGGTTAGTTCAAGAAGAACAGACTGGGAAATGAATCTCCATGCTGCTCTATGGGCTTATCGAGTTTCATTCAAAACAGCTTTAAATGCTACACCATTTAACCTTGTTTATGGTCTTGATGCCATACTACCAATAGAATTTCTATTGCTGACACTAAGGGTAGCAAAAGATCTTGAGTGGATTGGACATGAATTTTCAGAAAGACTCGAAGATTTAGAAAAGCTAGATGAGCAAAGACTAACTGCTTTAGCTCACATCTATGCACAAAAGTAGAAATAAAAACAGTTTTTTGATTCCCATCTAATTACAAAAATCTTCAAAAAAGGGGACTTAGTTTTAGTCTATTCCCTTAAGCAACAAATTCCCAAGTTTAAGAAAAAGGAAACGGACCTTTTATCATTGAAGATGTATCTCCAAGTGGAGCAGTTAAACTGTCCACCCTAGATGGTGAACCAATGGCTAATTGGATTAGCGGATGTTGTTTAAAGAAATACAATTTGGCACTAACCAATGAATTGCTAGAAAGAATGCATGCAGCCAAGCAAAGAAAGATAAAACGACAATAGGTTATTGATAAAGCCCAAGAAGAAGCTCGGCTTCGGGTACTCAAAAGGAAAGTTGCTATAAAGAATTAACAAATACCTATTCCCATCAACACGCTGGAAATAGATTATAGACAATGGGAATTGCAGAAATATGCAGTGTCAATAGATGATGAATGGTTAGATGGAATGGACCTTCGCATCAAAGTATAGCTCAACAATCATAGCACAAATGCTTTGGTTGATACAGGAGCTCAAGAAAATGCAGTCGGTTATTCCACGTACAAGAAAGCAACAAGCCAGTCTTTGACAACAGGAATAACGACAATAAAAGGATGCAACAAGAACCCAACACCAACATTGGGAGTAGTCAACTTGAATGTGATGGTACATGGATGTTCATGCCCTCATAAGTTTGTATGCTTACCAGCTGAACACATGAATGAGACGATGATTCTTGGAATTCCATGGATGTGGACATACAAGGCAGTACCTGATTGGGATACGAATCAGCTCAAGCTATCACCTAAAGGCGGATAACTCATTGTTCCAATTGCACCAAGCAAGGAGAAATGGAAAGGAAGCAATCAGCTGACCAAATCAGGAAGTAATCAATCTTCTCCATCCTATCGATAAGCAAATGCTACAGGTAGCATGCAAGGAGTCAGCCAAATTTGGGTACCGAAAGCACAGCTTAAGGACAAGCCAATTCAAATTTGGATGCCCAAAACATCATCGACAATACCAAAGACGATTCCAAAGGTCAAAACACAAAGACGAGCATCTACGAGTAGGAAAACTAATACGAAATGGATTTGAAGCAAAAAAAGAGCTCTTATCTTATTCTTAAACGGAAAAACCAATCAATCAATGGAGAGTTAAGCCTCAGAAACCTCAACCACACCGTTCTACACCAAGCAAACCAAGGTATCAATGGCGAGTAAAAGCTCGATAACAGTCAAAAGTGATACCAATAGCTCAGGAACTCAGCGGGCCAAAGTATTTTGATGGCACAATCAAGCAAAGAGCACACAAGCTAGAAGATTTGCTCTTTGGAGGACAGCATCAGAAAGCCTTGACATCAGAAACCAATTACTCAAGACCCAACTCTTGCACATCATAATGGTTTGAACTTCATTGATCTTCAAAGCATGGTAGAGACAACCAAGGCTATGCATAGACACGATTGTTCAACCCATTCACACAATCGTCTCGGAGTAAGCCATCTAGGAGGGGTGGAAGAGTACTAAGTAATTAAGGGCAATGTTTGAAGAGAGAGAAAAAAGTTTGATGTTAATGTGTGATTTTTTGCAAAATTACCTAATAATTCCCTTACAAATCATCAACAGGGAAATTTAATTGATGATATCTCCCGATGAGTGTAAATAGTGTATACTATCAAAAAATCATCAAAAAATAGTCCTTCCTTATTATTTTTCATCATTTTTCTTGATATTGAGACTTAAAATTGGAGAAGTCCAATAAAAAACAATAAAGCTATGTTATTTTTTTTAATATTGAATTTTCACTTTGCTTTTTTAGCGCATTTTGTTATTTTCTTTGATTTTTTCAATAAACAGGTCAAAAATTAATAATAAATAGCAAAGGAGCTCAGATGGAGAAATTGAAGACACAATGGTGATCAAAAAGTCAAGCTGGACAAGCACAAAAAATTTCAATCAAATCGAAAGATGGAAGCGGGAAGCGTAAATTAGGCGGCCAGACCTACTTTTGCAGAATTCTTGCAGAATGAGCTACAGGAATCTGATTGGGGAAATTTTTGAGTCTGACATAGATTTCAAGGCCTAGTAGGACTAATGGGGGGATCTTGAGAAAAATGGTTTGGGAAGTCCGGGTATAGATATCGCAGGTAGGCTAAAACCACTTCATTTCCACTTGTTGCCTTTGTAGAGAGAGCTTTTCGACCTCTTTTGCGCATCTTTTCCGGAGTCTACAGTCACCTGTTTTCAGCGCCGTCTCACACAATACATGAGGGATAAGTTCTTTACTTATCAATGATCCATTTTGTATGGCCGAAATCTAGTCCAACCCCCTAGAAAAAACCCTAGAATCCGAGCAGTGCACAAAGACCTACGACCAAAAATCGATCATAGCGGCCTGTCAGCTCAACCAAATTGGATAAGATTTGAACTGTAGCATGCCCCAACATATTAGAATACTTCTATATCATTTGATGACCATTCGGCAAGGGTCAAGGGGGTTCGAAGTAGAAAAGCTAGGTTTTTGACAGATGCCAGAATTGCATTTTGACTCCACAGACAACTTACCTACGAGGTCTATACACAATGTATATGATTGGTTTCGTAAAATCAATCAAGCAAAGCCCTCGAAAAGCAGAAAACAGCTCAAAGGCTACAAAGTGTCAAATTCGACATACAAGGTCAAATTGACTCCAAATGGGCCAAAATTGGATGAGTTGCTTCACAACTATGTTGCGGACAAGTCCAAAGCCTCAAAAGTGACTAACCGACACTACAAGCCATGTAGTCACAAAAATCAGAGATTTCAGAGTCGACAAAGCACAAAGTGATGCCGACAAGACCAAACTTTACCAAATTCAATGTAGGACTTGTTTTAGGTGTATAGAATGTGTTTAGGTCAAAAATTTTAAGTTTTGCAAGAAAAATGTGACTGCTGCAAATAATCGCGATTATTTACTTTTGCAATATTTTGGCTTGAAAATTGCATCATCACCTCACCTATCACTTGTACACACCTATTACATGCCAAAATTCAAGTATGAGCCAAAATGATCACATATATCTTGGAAAATTACCAAAAAATGCAAACAAGTCCTTGCAAGCGAAATTCTGAGTTATGAGCCACATTTTTTGATCCAAATCACCTCATATCGCATACACAAGGTCTATACAATGCCTAGAACCAAGTTGTACCAAAAAATGTTCATTTTGGTAGAAAAAGTAATAATCACGATTATTTAGTTTTTGGCCAAAATGGGAGAAATTCGCTATTTTGCTATCATACATCCAAAGTACATGATGTCCTAAGGCCATTAGCCAAGTTTGAACAAATTTGGAGCTCAAAATCTAAAATTTCTTTACATCTATTGTTTCAGAGACCTAAAGCCTAAATCTGACACCATTTTCACCTAGTGCACTCAAATGAGCCCATATTTCACTCGGAGTATGTATTGCAAATTTTTGTATTGACTTTATGAATTTGATCTTTACATGTTTTTATGCATCTATGCATGTTCAAAAATTGATTTGAAGCAAATTGGATCAAATTTGTCAGCATTTTAGAGAAAATCTGCCAAATTTGCTAACCTTGACACTTTATTCACTCAACAGGAGCCATGCAAGCCGTAAAGAGGGCCAAGAAGAAGCTCTCGCAAAAGAAGAAGCTGCAAGAGCTACCGCCATACCAACTGGACCCCGATTCAATCAAGACTGCCAAAGCGACCTACCTGTCAAAGGAACATCTTGAAGAGCATAACACCACAATGTTCACAGGAAGATTCAAGAGCAAGGAAGGACATCAGGTAGAACTGCAACTTCTACCCAAAGAAGTGTATGATGTCGTTACAAATATCGAGACCAAAGAAGCCAACTGAAGGCTGGGACTCAGAGATTTCTATGAACAGGAGCCCTATGGAGTGGACTTCCAAAAAGCTTATGAGCTTTTTCTAGGATCAAAGAAGATGGAACCGCTCAAATCTCTGACCAGCAAGGGAACAAAGTTGAAGTGGTAATTACCAAAGATATAGTGGCAAAAGATTTAAGGCTACCAACAGAGGGAATGACAATGAGGGTGAGAGATAGAAAGACGGCGGGAACTTTCACCATGGAAACTGCCGTTGCTACATTTGCCGATCTCATTCAAAAACAGGTGGAAGAGCCCGCAAGGTTGTACCACCAGTACTTCCATTTCCTTGCCAAAAGGCCACCAAGGTATACAACACCAAATCATGCGGTTGCCACGACCTTTACACAAGTTCTCAAGTCAACAACCAGGCAACCAATTTACCATGCACAGTGTAACATTTAATGGCCTAAAATCTTATGTGTAGCGGAAATTAGCATGAACATAGTGAGCATTTCATTAGAGTTGATTCCTAATGAGAATTACAAGAGTGCTTGGGTGGAGAGAGCAACAAAAAGCATAACACCTAGTTAGATAGCATCGACAATACTTTCAAAAGAGAGAGCAATTAAGCTATTGACAACAGTTGAGGACCGGATTTGCATGGAGCCGGTCCCCCCTCCAAAAGGCTTTGTATTATGGTTTCTCCCATCAAGAGAGACATTGTACAATACAATTCTTTGTGTTCCTTCAAGACTAGCTAGTGCAATGAAGATGGAAGCTTCATACACCAAGCAAAACACTTAATCAAACACAACTTGAATTATCCCCGTTCTCAGACCCAAGACCTCACACACCTTCGAAGATGGTGAGAGCTAGCAGGGTATGAGAGTAGATTGAGAGGAAAAAGAAGTATCTTACGAGAAAGAAGTACATCTCCTCACATAATCACTCATATTAGCATAGCTTAGCTTAGTAATTAGCTTGGTAGAGAAGATGAGCATGCATTTGAGCTTGGCTCTTGGTTGGATTTGCATCCACATGCCAAGAGAGTGTTGATGTAGGCTTCTATCTCACAAGCTTGGAGTAGGTGATGAGCTCTCCATTAAAGCTTGGGAGGAGATAGAGTATTTTCCCTTCACACATGGTCAAGTGTGAGAGTGTGTGTGTCAATGCCAAGCAAAAATCAGCCCCCTCTCTCTCTTGGGCGAGCCCTATCTGCTATGTTAGTTTGGCTTTTGCCTCATTGGACCTCCCCAGGTCAAGCCAATAGGGATTAAGCAGCATAAGTGATAGCCTTCTGACATGTGTCCCCCTTTCCCCTTTTGTGAGAGCTTTAGATAATTAAATAATTAAACTAAACTCTCATTGGACCCCTTTGCCTCCTGGCCAATAGGAATCAGGCAAGCCATAGGGCTCCTGAATGCTCATTGGACCCCTTGGGAGACTGCCCAATAGTCTTCTAGGACACTTAATTCTTATTGGGTTCTTTTATTAAATGTTTTTAAATTAATTAAACTAGATTTACTCAAGCCTAATTCTCATTGGTCCACTTCAAGGGTCTTCCAATAGGAATTGGGCATACCTTGTGGGCATCTGGCCTAGGGAGCTGACATGTGTCCCTCATTCCCTTTGTGTAAAGGGAGCCTCTGTGTGTGTGTGTGGCTTTCTCTCTCATCCCCTAGCTTTGGGGCTCGCCCCCTCCCATGTAGGGATGTAGAAAGACTTTTTGGACACACACTAAGCATCCAATTTTCCCTAAGGTTGACCTTTGGACACAACCTTTGAATTTTGGAACCTTAGCATTTTGGAAGTCTTAATGGGCTGAACCTTAGGGTCTTTTTAGCCCGTTGTTTCACATGGCTCTTTTGCAGATGGCCCCCCCTTTGGATCCCTATTTTCCCTCCTTTGGATCCCTACTGTGGCCGGTCTGCTAACTTAACCAATATTCTAGCTTTTTCTCCCTTGGCACTTCCCCACATTAAATGATCAGTTTAATATGAGAAAATCATTTAGGAGAATTAGATATTGATTATTATGACATTACCTCTCTCTTGAAATCATAGTCGTCCTCGACTATGGTGTAGAGAAGATAAAGCATATGCATGAGTCCTTTTCTTAGCGGGTAGAGGATCCCTATGTTACCCTACGACATCATTCCATAATGGATGACTAGTCCATTTGGCGCTTGAGAGCCTGAGGCTGCCGCAAGCATGTCTGCACATTAGTCCTATCAGTCTTCCATAGTAGAGTGACAAGCTCTACTTGGTGTTTGGGAGACGTCGTCTCCACAAACTTGATCTAAGCATGCATACTACTTCATTTTTGTGCACAAATCAAGAAAAAGAGAGTCTTATAAGACAAAAATTTTTGTTCATTTTTAACATTTTGTACATTTGCTTACTCTTGGGAAGCATTGTAAGCATTGACAAGGTTTAGGTTATCCTTTAATTGTATGCCTTGCATCCATCTAGCATCTTCAAAAGGATAATTCTTAAACTTAATAAGATATCGTCGGATAGTCTTACCGCCTCTTAATACCTTGTCTTCATGTCGGAGAATGGACTCGGGCTGCAGCACCTCCTCGTGGTCCTCGATCTCCGGTGGGTCTTCAATAGTTGGTTCTTGAGGTGGCTCTCCTTTGTAAGGCTTTAAGAGGCTCACATGAAAAGCATTGTGTATGAGCCAATGATTGGGCAACTTAAGTTGATAGGCCATCTCATTGATTGGCCTAAGAATCTGGAAGGGACCATAATACCTTTTTGCTAGTTTAGCATAGTACTTTTGGTGGCCCGTAGGATTCTTGCCCGTCGTGTGCCTTAATCGAGCCTTGGGAAACTTTAACAAGACCCAATCGTTTTCTTTAAAGGCTTGGGCTCTTCTGTGCTTGTCAGCAGCAGCCTTTTGCCTTTGCTGTGAGATAGAGATAGCATCCTTAATCTTTTGGAAAGATTCTTGTAGGTCTCGGCTATACTCATCTGCAGCGAAGATCTTCCCATGTACCTTAAGTAGCAAGGGACTTTTTGATCTTCCCTCAATTACCTCGAAAGGTGCTTTTCCTGTAGAAGTATGTACAGTGTTATTGTAAGCATACTCTACTAGGGGTAAGTACTTCTCCCATTGGGATCTTTGATCTACTTCCGTTACATAGGCTTTTAGTAGATCGAGAATAGTTAGGTTAGCTATTTCACTTTGGCCATCAGTTTGTGGATGATAGGCCGAAGAGAAGTTTAGCCTTGTTCCTAAATTCTCAAAGAGACCCTTCCAGAAATTACTGGTCATTCTAGGATCTCTATCCGACACTATGGACATTGGCAAGCCATGGTACTTGAAAATTTGTGAAATGAAGAGGGTTGCCATTTGATGGGCTTTGATAGTCTTTTTGACAGGTATAAAATGAGCTTGTTTACTGAACCTGTCTACTATCGTCCATATTCCCGTATTCCCATGGATAGACTTAGGCAATCCAAAGATAAAATCCATGGATATGCTCTCCCACGGTGAATTAGGGATTGGCAAGGGTTGAAGCAATCCAAGTTGCTTCCCTCTATCAAATTTTGTCTTTTGACATACCACACATTTGGAAACATACTCATGTATGTTCACTTTCATGGTAGGCCAATAGAAATATGTTTCAATTCCCTTTAGGGTAGACTGAATCCCTCTATGCCCCGCATATGGGGGAGCATGAGATTCATACATTACTTTCTCACGTAGTGAGTTAGTAACGCATAGTCTATTGCCATAGAGAAGATAACCATCTTGTAAAGTAAATGGTTCTTCTTTCTTCCCTAATGCAAGGGCTGAAATCACATCTCTAAAATCGGGATCAATAGCATACTCATCTATCATTAAAGATAGATCATTGTGGTTTGCTATGGAAACCGCATTCACTCTCAGTCGTCTTGAGAGTGCATCGGCTACTTGATTATGCTTGCCAGCAATGTGAGCAATATGAAAATGAAATTGCGAAAGGAAATTTGCCCACCTCATTTGTTTGTCGGAGAGCTTGGTCTGCGTCATGAAGTACTTAAGACTTTGGTGATCCGTTCGCAGAATGAAAGGAGTCCCCAATAAATAGTGCTTCCATGAGTCTAAGGCATGTAGAACTGCAAGGAGTTCTTTTTCGTATATGCCTAGAGCTTGCTCAACAGGGTCGAGCCTTCGACTCTCATAGCCTATGGCGTGCCCTTCTTGGAGCAAAACAGCCCCAAGGCAATCACCACAAGCATCACATTGGACCTCAAATGGTTTTGAGAGATCCGTTAGTGTAAGCACAGGTTGAGAGATAAGCTTTTCTTTAAGCTTTTCGAAAGCATTGTTCTCCTTAGCAGACCACGTATACCTAACATTTTTCTTTGTTAGGTCATGTAATGGTCCCGCAATTTGTGAGAACTTTTCTATGAAGCGTCTATAGTATGCACACATACCTATAAAGCTTCTTAGTTCATGAAGATTCCTTGGTTTAGGCCATCCTTTTATTACCTCTAACTTGGATGGATCCATTTGGATTCCATCTTGAGAGATAATGTGACCTAAATATTGAATCTCTTGCAAGAAAAATTCACTTTTCTTTCGATTAACATAAAGTTTATTCTCTCTTAAAACTTGAAATATTACCTTGAGGTGTTGCTTGTGTTCCTCTAATGAATTAGAGTAGATGATAATATCATCAAACAACACTCCAGTGAAGGTTCGATGAGGTCTGAACAGCTTCTCCATCAAGCGGTTAAATGTGGCTGGTGCATTAGTCAAGCCAAAAGGCATGACAATGTATTCGTAAAGACCAAATGTAGTACGAAATGCGGTCTTTACAATGTCTTGATCAACTATCCTTATTTGATGATAGCCACTTTTTAGGTCAATCCTACTGAAGTAGGTCGATCCTTGTAGCTTATCAAATAGGTCTTCTACCCGTGGAACGGGAAACCTATTCTTGATAGTGATCCTATTTAGTGCTCTATAGTCGACACACATACGATATGTGCCGTCTTTCTTTTGCACTAATAACACAGGTGAGCAAAATGGAGACGAGCTAGGCCTAACCATGCCCTTCTCAATTAACTCATGCACTTGCCGCATAATCTCCTCTTGTTGAGCTTGAGAAACTCTATAAGGAGGTTTGTTAGGCGGTGAACTTCCTGGAAGAAGTTCAATTGCATGGTCGTCATTACCTCGTTTAGGAGGTAGCTCACAAGGGATGTCGTCAATAAAGACATCTTGAAACCCCTTGAGAAAATTGGATAACTCTAATTCCTTTTGGTTGCTTTTATTTTCTTTTGCTAAAGCATTAGGTTCATTTTGAGAATCTTTAACAAAAATCATGTACACGGAAATAGAGCTCTTTATTGACTTGTTGAAAGCTGGTGTATGTACAATGGGGATGGTGTTACCCATCTCCCTAGCATCTATATACATGTCCTTTTCCCTGAACTTAAAGGAGATTCTCCTTTCAGGAAATTTAACATGGGCAGCCAAACGGTCAAACCATGGTGCCCCTAGGATTACATCCTCATGCTTGAGAGGAGAGATAAAGAAGTCCTCTTTGTCCACATAGCCTTGGACATGAAGCCTCAATTTCCCGATTAAGGGAGTGACTGAAGCTTCTTGCCCCTTGAAGGCACTGTCTGCGGGTAGGATATCTCCCATCTCGTAGGATTGTATGCCTAGCTTGGTGGCTAACTCCATAGATATAAAATTGTGAGTAGAACCAGGGTCAAAGAGAATAAAAGCATCATGTTCTCTTACCTTTCCCCAAGCATGGCATAGAGGAGATCCTTTGTGGTGAGTTTGGTGAATCTCCTCCTCTTGGATTTCAACCAAAGAAGCTCTAGGAGGATCTTGGCGGTTGTTCTTTTGGGGACAAGCGCGGTACGCATGCCCTTGTTCGCCGCACTTGAAACACCGGTTATCTTTACGATAACGCTCAAGCTCTTCAGGAGAGAGTTTATTCTTTCCTTTTCAAACTCCCTTCTCTTTAGCTTTGTTGGAATTGCCCTTAGGAGACTTTTGGACATTGTCCTTCCCCTTAGGCTCATTGGAACCTTTGTTTTCCGGGGGCTTATTATTTCTTTTACCCCCCGTTTGGAAATTGATTCGCGAGGCCACCATAGTATGGTGTATTACCGCCGATATGGTATGTGGCCTTTGGGAGTTGACATACTCCGCCATTTCTTCGGTTAAGCCCGCACAAAATTGTTGCTTTTGCTCTCCAAAATCCAACTTTTTGAAGACAGTGGCTTTGAGTTGTAGGTCCCAAAACTTGTCTACATATTTGTGGATGGATTCATTGGGAGAGAGCTTTAAACTTCGCCATTCGGTGAGTACTTTGTCTTTGGCATCGGTGGCCGAAAACTGCTTCATAATGGAAGCTCTTAAAGCCTTCCATGTTCGTGGAGCTTCACCGTTGGCTCGTAGGCTAGACCACCATTGTCTGGCGGACTTTTGAAAGTGCATAGCTACATGGCGTAGCTTAGAGGACTCCGTGAAGCCCTCATCTCCAAACGCCGCATCGAATTGCTGGATAAAGGCCAAAACTTTATCTGTAGCACCGAAGGTGCCATCATAGGTAAGGAAAGAGATGCTCTTCCCTCCCTCTTTGAATTTCTTCGGCTTGGACGACCTCTTCCATGCGGCATAGGATTTCCTATGGCCTCTTCTTTTTGATGGTTCAAAAGTTGCACCATCACTTTCTTCAGAAGATGAAGAATTTGAAGAAGGTGGAGAAGAGGGTGACCTCTTTCTTGCCTTTTTCTTGTCTTGATCTTTGTCGTCTTCACCATAGCTTTCATAAGAGGAAGAGGATAAAGAAGATGGAGAAGAGGGTGTCCTCTTTCTCGCCTTTTTCTTCTCTTGCTTTTTATCATCCCTCTTTGAATTATGGCGTGGAGAAGAGTGTGATGGTCTTCTCCGCTTTGGTGGTGATGGAGAGCGTTCAGCCCGCCGTCTTCGTGGAGCCATCTCCGCCGAGGTGGCGGGAGACTCGCTTCTTTCTCGTTCCTTCGGTGGGGGCTCTTGAGTTCTCCTTTGGGAAGGAGATGCATCATCAAGAAGTAAGTTCTTGAGCCCTTCATATGGATTCTCTTCTTCTTCCCGAATCGGAGAGAGACCTCTTTTGGTAGTCTCACAAGGAGGCTTCCTAGGTGTTCTCTCGTCATGGTGATGAGCTTGGAGAATCCCGTGAGCACGGAGTTGCCGTTGCACTTCACTTTGGAGAGATGGATTGCCCATGGCTTGTTGAAGCCTAGAAACAAGATAATTAACAAGCATTGAAGCATCATTAGTAGCTTGCTCATGAGCAAAATCAAAGTTATCAACATTAATTTCACTCTCTTTAATATTGTCAGCCATTCTAACAACTTTTAGGTGTAAACTTTTTAGGTGTACTTTGGCACTTCAAGCCCTAGTTGCTACTCCTCTTTACCCCTTTAGAAAAAGCACTCAAGCTACTGTACCCGCGGCTCGAATACCATTAATTGCAAGGAATAGAAGAGAGGGTCTTTCGACACCAAAACAGCACCGGCTCCTGTCAAGCTTCTAATAGCTCAATAGTGGTTAAGCCGTAGGCAAGCCCCGTAGGACTCCACTATTAAGACCATAGCTCTCGACGGTGATGCCCCGTTAACTGCACAAAGGCAGGCGCACTGCAAGGCTGAAAAATCCCTATTCTACTTACTCACAGGCAATTAATAATACCAACCATTTGTAGCTAGCTTGAGGACCTCCCTTCTTGAGCAAGAAAAGAGAAACCTTGAGCTCTGATACCAATGTAACATTTAATGGCCTAAAATCTTATGTGTAGCGGAAATTAGCATGAACATAGTGAGCATTTCATTAGAGTTGATTCCTAATGAGAATTACAAGAGTGCTTGGGTGGAGAGAGCAACAAAAAGCATAACACCTAGTTAGATAGCATCGACAATACTTTCAAAAGAGAGAGCAATTAAGCTATTGACAACAGTTGAGGACCGGATTTGCATGGAGCCGGTCCCCCCTCCAAAAGGCTTTGTATTATGGTTTCTCCCATCAAGAGAGACATTGTACAATACAATTCTTTGTGTTCCTTCAAGACTAGCTAGTGCAATGAAGATGGAAGCTTCATACACCAAGCAAAACACTTAATCAAACACAACTTGAATTATCCCCGTTCTCAGACCCAAGACCTCACACACCTTCGAAGATGGTGAGAGCTAGCAGGGTATGAGAGTAGATTGAGAGGAAAAAGAAGTATCTTACGAGAAAGAAGTACATCTCCTCACATAATCACTCATATTAGCATAGCTTAGCTTAGTAATTAGCTTGGTAGAGAAGATGAGCATGCATTTGAGCTTGGCTCTTGGTTGGATTTGCATCCACATGCCAAGAGAGTGTTGATGTAGGCTTCTATCTCACAAGCTTGGAGTAGGTGATGAGCTCTCCATTAAAGCTTGGGAGGAGATAGAGTATTTTCCCTTCACACATGGTCAAGTGTGAGAGTGTGTGTGTCAATGCCAAGCAAAAATCAGCCCCCTCTCTCTCTTGGGCGAGCCCTAGCTGCTATGTTAGTCTGGCTTTTGCCTCATTGGACCTCCCTAGGTCAAGCCAATAGGGATTAAGCAGCATAAGTGATAGCCTTCTGACATGTGTCCCCCTTTCCCCTTTTGTGAGAGCTTTAGATAATTAAATAATTAAACTAAACTCTCATTGGACCCCTTTGCCTCCTGGCCAATAAGAATCAGGCAAGCCATAGGGCTCCTGAATGCTCATTGGACCCCTTGGGAGACTGCCCAATAGTCTTCTAGGACACTTAATTCTTATTGGGTTCTTTTATTAAATGTTTTTAAATTAATTAAACTAGATTTACTCTAGCCTAATTCTCATTGGTCCACTTCAAGGGTCTTCCAATAGGAATTGGGCATACCTTGTGGGCATCTGGCCTAGGGAGCTGACATGTGTCCCTCATTCCCTTTGTGTAAAGGGAGCCTGTGTGTGTGTGTGTGTGGCTTTCTCTCTCATCCCCTAGCTTTGGGGCTCGCCCCCTCCCATGTAGGGATGTAGAAAGACTTTTTGGACACACACTAAGCATCCAATTTTCCCTAAGGTTGACCTTTGGACACAACCTTTGAATTTTGGAACCTTAGCATTTTGGAAGTCTTAATGGGCTGAACCTTAGGGTCTTTTTAGCCCGTTGTTTCACATGGCTCTTTTGCAGATGGCCCCCCCTTTGGATCCCTATTTTCCCTCCTTTGGATCCCTACTGTGGCCGGTCTGCTAACTTAACCAATATTCTAGCTTTTTCTCCCTTGGCACTTCCCCACATTAAATGATCAGTTTAATATGAGAAAATCATTTAGGAGAATTAGATATTGATTATTATGACACACAGTATGTTTTGTCCACATTGAAGGGGACAAAGAAAGAGGGAAAAATTACATACCTGGGGGCACGAGAGGTTTTTACAAGAATCACCTACCATGCTATTGGCATGGCTGACAACTTGTCGCCTGCCCCATATCAGAACACTTGGATAGTGTCAGCACACCCTTCCCCTCGAGCTACAAGGTCTACCAAGAGAACATACAAGTCAGATGAAGAGTCTAATGAGAGCTTGCCAAAACGGCATAGTAGCAAAAGCTCAGATAACGAGGAAAAAAGAGCACGATGGGAATAAATGAAGAGAAAATCCATGGCAGCACACCAGGAGGAACCTGTGTAAAAACAAGCCAGATTTAAAAGAGAAAAAAAATCCTATGATCGCATCCACCAAGCACAAGGAAAGGACCCGGTAAAGTGGGTACCCATTGAGCTTAAAGGTGCAAGAACAAAGCATTATACCAGAAAAAAAGCTGAAGATCCCACCGAATTATTGGAAAAGATGTCCCAAGAAGCAGAAGCTTTAAAGCTAAGGGAAGCCCAGGAAGTGGAACAGAAAGCTAAAGAGGTGGTGGAGCCACAAAAGCAAGCAGAGGAAGCAACGGAACAAGGAGAAGCACATCATGAGCAAGGTGATGTGTCTCCCCGAATTTCTTCACCTGTTTCAGAGCAGCAGCATGATCACTCCATGCCGAGCCCACCACCTTCACCAGCAAGTAAAGCCATAGAACCTGAGCCGATCAAGGAGATTGAGCCCGAACAAAGAGAAATAACTGAATCTGCACAACAGGCAGCTGAATCTACACAATAGGCAGCTACTACACAAGATCCACACAAAGAGCAAGAGCCACATCCGGAAAGGGCAACAAGGCCTGCAGTAGAGGACACCACACGGTTTGAACAAATAAGAAAAGAGGATACCGAGGAAACACCCTCTACCTCAACACAACAAAAGGAGGCCGAGGAAACACCTTCTACCTCAGCACAAAAAGAACAGGCCGAGGCATCCACAAAGCCTCTGGATAACAAAGCGGAAGAGGATCAACCACAACCACAAGGGCAACAACAACCAGCCACCATGATGCATCCAAAGGATACGCAAGAGACTACAGAAACATCAAGGCAACTAGCACAAAACAAAGATTGGCAATCAAACGACGAAGTGATCCTGCAAGTTAATGAGTATGCAAAGCAAATGCAGGACATGACTGAACGACTTTGCTCAACAACACTTAGCCGTAGCACAAGGGACAAAGAATTAGAGATAGTGATTGATGCACTCCAAGGGGAGTTAGATGACCGACTAAACGTCATCACCGATCTACAAAGGCAAGTGCAGGAGTTGAAAGCGGAAGCCGAACAACATCAGCTCGCAAGAGATAAGCAACAGAAAGAGATGGAGGAGCTTGGTGAATTGCTTACAAAGTTGTCAGATGCATGCAAAGCAAAAGATGAATAGCTGACAGAAGTTACAAACAAACTTCTAAAAATAACCCTATCAGTTCAAAAGATTCAAGTTTAGCTAGATGTAGCGAACGCCTCCCTATAGTACTCTGAACAAAGAATAAATGATCAGGCAATTTTCTTGCAGCAAATACGAGAGAATCCAGCCGTAGCTTTGATCAAAGGAATAGACGAGGTATACAAAGCATTAGAGAAGAAGAATAAAAACCTCGAGCTGGAGTTAAAATTGGAGCAGTCACCACAACGTAGAGACCTAGCTTTAATGCGGGTCCAAAGAGAAGATGAGCTGCTGAAATAAATAGCTGAACTTAAAAGAGTCAACCAGCTTTTGAGAGGGGGGCGGCCAGAAACACAAGAAGAGGCAATCACTTCAGAGAAGCCACAGATAGAGATCCCCTCATTTTCATTTGCTGAGATGGAGACACATCCAATAGAAGAGCTAAGTGGCGAGACGAGGAATTTCAAGTGCAAATAACAGATACAGATACAGTGCCAATGGTCCAGCTCTCAAAGGCTGAGGAAGATGCACTGAAAGAGAAAATTACACAAGAGGTAGATGAGGAGTGGAAGGCAACAATGAATTGGGAGTTGAGAGTTCTTCACTCTGTCAACGTTACACAACTCACTCCCAATCAAATCAATGCACAATGGCAACAACAATACCTGCCGTATCCTTTGATTAAGGCTGAGTTGGTTGAACAAGAATCCAAGGTATTTGATTCTGTTCACAAGAGCACCTGCGGCCTTACAAAAGGATCCTACTTTCTGTCCTGTATTAAGAGTAAGAACTTGGCAAGCACAAGAGGCACTAACAAAGAAGCGGCCAACTTGGCTGAACTACCCAAGATTGCTTGCTTTAAAAAAGGGACCACCGAGTGAAGAATACATGGTGAAGACCCTAATGGGTGCCATGTCATTCTTCAACAGTCTATCAGATTTATCTTGTGTTATGCTATATAAAATCTGTCAAATGCTGCTGACCTGCATCGAAGTATTCCATGAGCCAAAGCAAGCATGCACCCCTTGGATGTCATTCCTTGAGGGTAACAAAGGGTTGTGCTATGATCTCAGTGGCCAACCTTTTGAAGAAGTCGTATATGGCTTCTACACCAGATGTATGTTTTTACCTTCTCACAATATGCTGGCATTTGAGGAAGCATTCTACACAAGGTTCTTCACTTGGCGAACGATAATATTTGGGCTAGTGATTAGCAACTTAACATCAAGGTTTTTGGGTTACTCAGCGGTGGAGCTGAAAAACAGTCACTATGCGTTCTTGCAAGTGCCAGATAAAGAGAGAAATATCAGATACCAAAAGGCACTAAATGCGCTTAAAGACCGCCGCCTCGCCAGCTGTCAACTCAAAGACTACTTCAACCCATAAAGCTGTGTCAACTCGAAGACTACTTCAGCCCATAAAGCTGTGTCAAGGGACGACACAGGCGAGGAGGGGGGGAATGTTAGCAGCCAGCTAACACCGATACCATTTTTCGGGGCTCCCATGTAAAAACACTTATTATTTTTGATAAATCGGGAATATTGTAACTTCTATATTTTGGATAAACCTTGTAATTGATGAGCCGGGGTTGCAAGCTTACAGATTGTATCAACCTGTCGGTGCCTATCTTTAGTTAGAGCTCCCAAATTATTAGTTTTGACCATCAAAAACCTTGGCTAAGGTATAAAAGCCAATATTTGTAAGTTATCATTAAGTTTTGAATAATGAAATACACAGTGTGAGCTAACGGCGCTCACTTCTCTCCTTCTCGTGCTTCCTACTCCTCGCACGGTTGTCACATTACAGTTGCGTTTATTGCATTACAACCGCAGGTAAGAGCTCTACGCATTGATGTAAACCTGTCATAATATTTCATAGCTTTTGGCGTTGCCGACCCACAACCTAATTTCATCATAAGTAGGAATTTACACTTCAAAATAAAAAACTAAGCATAGGCGGGGTATTGGGGCATCATTGCTAAGCATTTAGGTACATTTTGGGTCGAAAACGACTAGGTCAAAAATCCACTGTTGTTAATAATTGCGATTTTGGCACTGACCTAAAGTGGGGTTTGAGACCATAAGCATGTGTGCTTAGGTCTCATAAACATGTCCCTAGAAGTTCCGTTACATTTGGATGTCATTTGATGTTGTAACGAATGTGATTTATTTGCCGACGAGCGATTGGCTTTTGGTGATTTCAGTCACTTGAGTGTAGCTTGAGATAGATGCGAGTTGTTAGTTGTTTTTCGAGAGATTGGAAACCTCTTGTAGCCTCTAGTCGAGTCAGCTTCATACCATGGTTTGACAATTCCATCGTGGTTCTCACTAAAACTGCAATAAGATAGGATAATGAGGTTAGACACACATCCCACACTATGGCTATGATACCTACTCCGGTTAGGAGTACAAAAAGTACACCTTGGACCTCATTTGTTAGCACTGCACCGCTACCTGGTAGCACATTGGCCCCAACAATACCTACAGGTGTGCATCTAGCCTATGTACCTATCGCACCTCATGCCCATGTAGCTCCCACACCCCCAATTAGGCCAAGGGCTCACACTCTACAATGGCATTATCCAAGCTCTTATTCCAGTAAGGCCATACCATTTAGCAATAACATGTCGTATCCGGCACCGGCAATGCGTAGGGCCACACCTATGAACTTTGGACACACCACGTGGTACACCACCATAGGAGGTATGAGACTCGAGGGCCGCACCTATGCCAAGGCCAAGGCCAACTCCCATCCCACATGTAGTTCCAGGAGCGCCTGCACCTGCGGCCACTATACCTGCTTATTTAGGAGATTTGGCAGCATTTGCTCAAACCATCGGTCGATCTACTGCTGAGAATATGCGTAACACGTCTGATAGAGAGCCTAGAAGTAATGCAATACAAATAGCCAAGCTCACACAAAAATTTAGTGGAGACGGGGATGTGAGATATCATATCGAAGTGTTTGAACAAATATGCAATTCTCTAGGAGAACACAATGATCTTCATAAGAGTAATGCTTTAAGCCTAACCTTAAGTGCAAGGCTCGGGATTGGTATAGAACCCTAAGGATGGAAGAAAAAACAATTTACCCTACTCTTAGGAGACTTTTCTTGAAATAATATATACGAGAGGGAGTGCTTTGGGGTGTAGCCTCTCAGCTCTCTCTAGAAAGCCCAACGAAAGGAAGGAGAGTCGGTGAGAGACTTTATTAGTCGCTTGAAGCATTTTAATTCTCATTGTAATCCAAATAAGTGCTTCAATAATAACCAATTACTTGATAGATTGATTAGGAAATTACGACATGAGGATATCTACAATGGCCTAGTCATTAGAGGTATCACCACTTGGGAAGCAATCACCACCAATGTGATCCAATTGGAGGATAATTTAATGATTCAAGGAGAAAGAGTGTCTGTTGAGCCTACACATACTAGCTCACAAGCATTGGGGCATCAACCAATGACCCTAAAGCCTATTGCTAAGGATCCAAAGATATCTGAGATGACTTTAGCAGATCTCACCAAGGGCATTCAAGAGAGTCTTAGAGACAATCGTGCTCCACAAAACAATCATATGTATCCAAGAAGGGAGCAACAATTATGCTCAATATGCTATGGTCCGCACATTACCAGTGAATGCCCTACTTTTAGAATAAAATTCAATGGGAATTGCAATGCCTGTGGGGGGTGCGGTCATCAAGCTAAGGATTGCATAGTATTTAAGCATGCGATGGCCAATAGACCAACCTTAGTATGGATGGACACACCTCGAGTTCCTGCATTGATGCCCTCCCCACCTGTTGAACAAACATCACAACACATGGTCACTAGGGCCCAAAATGTTGTTCAAACAACACCCTTATCACCTCTAGTGCTAGGATCGCAACCACCACATTCCAGAATCACTTCTGTAAATCAAGTGGGTTGTGAGTCATCTATTGCTTGTTTGGAAGGTTGTGAGGAAGATATAGACCCTAATATTTCCTATGGGATTGGTGAGCTTGAAGAAAGTCCACAATACTACATGGATAACTATTGGGGACAAGTCAAACATGTCTATCAAGTAGCTGCTCTTGCTGCAAGAGGCCAAAATATCAATTACACTGCCAAGAGACCATCTCTTCAATGCTATGAGTGTGGAGGTCGACATCGTGTGACTGAGTGTTCTATTAGGCTACAAAATAATGCTACACTAATGCAAACCAATCAAGCGAGCACGTCTACAATGTTGATACTCATGTGCAATCAATGTGGCATATATCACTTGATTGCCCAATGTTCGAATAATCCAAATGCACCAAAGATAACACCATCAAACTTGATTGAGGTTACCGAGGAGCCATCACAAAGTACACCTGTGGTACCAATAAACATACTCACACGATCGATGAGCAAAAAAAATAATTATAATCTTGAAGAAAGAGACATGGCATCAATTGCCCAGTCTCAGAAGAAGAAGAAAACACGAAAGAAGAGATCACAAAAAACAGTGAAGTCAGACCCCAGTCCAAAGACCAACATAGGGACTGGTGACGGCCCCGTATATATGAAAGACGTTGAAGAGAATTTTGATTCAGGTGAAAGCATGGAGACCAAAACGACCAGTAAGAAAGAAACCAACAAGGAAGATTGTCATGAGCCACAATGACCAGGATCCAAGAAGAAGATAGGAACTTATCCAAACCCTACAGAGGAGATCAAGCAAGTCAAGCAATTAAGGAGTTTGGTAGAAGATACCCAAAGGGATCTAGAACCATCACTTAGGCAGATCCAGATTGCAGACACATTGTTCCTTACACAACAACAACCTCACAAAGTCCATAGACCCCTAGCCATACTTCGTTTCATCCAAGAATAAAGTGACTTAAAGTCATGGGAAAGTGTACTCACTTCTTGTTGGAAAAAATGTTTACAGAGGGACTACCTGATCCTATCGAAGAAATGGAGATCCCATCTTCCCCACGTCAAGGGACTAAAGCCCAAAAGGTGCCATTAAATATTGACAAATTGATGAATTTCATGGCTTCAGAAGTTAGAACCATCATCATGTCCAAACTATATGGAGACCCTGAGATATTCTTAGCTCTTTGAGCTTTCCTCAATGGAGAACTAAAGGTCGGGCTACCACAATTTGCATAGATGCATGGAGCTAGGGAGATGCCAATAGAGGAGGAACACTTAGATCCACAACCCAACCTAGATGAGAACCCTGTTGTAGAAATACCTGTTAACAAGTTGGGACAATACTTTGAGGGTGATGAATCCAATGCAACCATACCAATCACTACCAAGGGATTAACTGTGAAGGGAATCCTTGATGGTGGCACTAAGGTTAGCATTGTGACTAAAAATTGATGGGAAATATGGGAAGACCTTACCTTGGGACCACAACCATAGTAGTAAAGATGGCCAATGGGTCTATTGTTAAACCTATTGGGATGCTAGAAGATCTCAAGATCAAGGTCTTTGGACATAAAATAAGAAATACCTTCATTGTTATGGATTTCTCCAAGCACACTATGGCATTTGAGATGATCTTAGGACGTCCTTTCATGAGGGAAGCAAAAATGGTGCATGACTAGTCTAAAAACCATGTCTACTTGCATTCTAAGATTCTATCATTCAAATGGATCTTGTAAGTAGTCGAGCACATTCTCTAGGAAACGGGTTTATAATTGATCATATATCTGACACCATAGCTCACTCAGCCCCATTGAAGTATTGTTACACATGTAAAGTGGACACTGATGGTGGGGAAGATTCTCCTTATATGGATGTACTACCTGGGATGACTGAGTCGGAGAATGTGGATTGGGTCCACTTAGCAGCAACCATAGACACTTGGGGAAATAGGGGGACAACCTGGGTAACACTTGAGGGGGATGAAATTCCACCACTTGTACCCTTAAATATGCTAGAAGCAATGCATATAGCTTTTGATGACCTACAAGATTTGATTGGCATTGGAACCAGTATCATCTCACAAGACTATAGCCCACAGGATTTGGGGTCAGAATCATCAATTGAAATTGACTCTGAGGACGAAGAATCTGAGTTAAGTCTTAGTGAAAATGTGGGGACAAACCATTCAAGCCTTAGTGGTACCCTAAATGACAATCTATCCAAGGGAGCAAAAGACACAAGTAGCGATTCATCTAGTGACTCTTCACTAGATATCGGCCGTAATCAAAAATTAGACAAGAAGAGTAAGAGATATAAGAGGCGATGATATCAAGAAAATGTGCGTGCTAGAATAAATGAAGTTGAAACCATTGGATACCTCAATGGGAGTAAATTCAAAAGGTACTATGATCCTCTAAGCCAGGAAGAGTTACAAGCCACCCATCAAAAGAAAGCAGCCAAAGAACAGGCAGATCTTAAAAAGGTCCAAGCAAGAGTTGAGGCTCAAGAAAGACAACAACGTCTTAGACTCCAATGAGAGGCTAATCTAGGAATCACGAAAGTGTTTTTTGAAGACGTTGATGATGATTCATAGGAATATGAGCCACCTGTATGATATCCACTTGAACTAAATAGCTTCTATGGGAGAGTACTATATAACACATTATTGGATATAGGAGCTCAACATAATTTGTTATCCTATGGAATTTGGTGTCAACTAGGTAAACCACCCCTATCCACAAGCACCATCCAAGTCAAGGGTGTCAATAAGAAGAAGACCACTGTTTTTGGAATCCTACACACTCATGTTATTTATGAAAATGGAACAGTGGATCAAAGCTTTTTGGTCATGCATGTGGTACTATGGAGGATAATATAAACCTGGGGTGCAAATGGATTGTCTGCAGTCAAATGTAAAATCGATTGGGAGACCGGGAGTATCACGACACATAAACCAACTCATGGCCCTATGGCTCAAGGAATAGCACCTGAAATCTCACCTCTTCATAACACAAAAAACAACAAAATATTGCCAATCCAAAAAGTCACAACATCCTTGCCAGTAGCACAACCCTCTAAAGCTTCAACTTCCATGGCTACGACAGACAGTGCTACATCAAAGGCTACACGTGATCTGACCAAGGGTACATATCAATGGGTCCCCAAGGTATCGTTATTGGACCCCCCTATGGTTCAAGTTTATTCACAAGGGAAACCTCGAAGGAAGGTGCCTAATCAGATTAAGAAGGTGAAAACCAAATCATGTTGGATTCCCAAACAACTATTAGAAGCCCAATGCTACTATGATGGGAATGATCGAATTTGGGTATCTAAATGTAAATTGTGTCCTTCCGTATCCAATACAAAACCATGTGAGTCAAACCTTGTGATTCCAAAGCCGATGGAAGACCATGGGAAGGGAAAGATCACAAAGGGAAAAATTACTATATATATATATATATATATATATAGTAATTAACCACCCTAGTTTAAAACAAAAATAAATAAAAAATAGTAAAGAGCAAGAGCAATTAGCAAACAAGCGTGCACAATACTAGTCAAAATCATTGACCCAAACACCTACACATGTCACATCAGGTACACTAAAACAGAAACCTATGTCATCAAACACCTAACCATCCTCTATTTGTGTTCACATATATGATTGATTCTTACAAATATTCTTTTTACCTGTCCCAAGTAATGCATTTATGTTATCCTCATATTTCCTCTGAATAGGATTCGGTTGAAACACTCGCTTGTGAGAGAAATGTTGAGGAGTTAGAGTGGTTGGTCCGCTTCTTGACTACGAATCCCTATTCTATCCAAGAAGTTCACCCAATTGCCCAAGTTTACCCTTTTGCCCAGGCTGTGTATGCACGCCTCGTGACATTCCTAGTACTAATTTACACAGAAGAGGACAAGGAAGACAATGGTGATTGGACAAACGAGACACACGGCCTTAACGAAGAGGATTACACCTACCTTGATGATGAGGATGGCGGTTAGCCTTAGAGCTACAAAACGAGCTCTCCAAACCCCACTTACTTTGATCCTCATCACTCAAGTGATGGAGGGTAGGTAGGATTAGTATGATAGGAGTGTTTCTGTTTTAGAGTTTAGTGATTAGAAAAATTCTTTCTTCCCACTGATGTGCCTCTAGAAGGTGAATGTTTGGTGGTGACTATTGTGTAGTTTGTGACTACATAAGGATGCCTTCGAAGGACACCGACAATGGATGTTTACATGTTACAACGCATGGTCTCCATTATATCAGGTGTACTCAGACAGTATATTCCGAAAGCATTCTTTCCTACTTGAATATAAAATACAATTAATTTAAATGCCGTGGTTTCGATTGATTTCCAACATGTTGGGACATGTGTTTTTCATCCTACCTTATCGAATGCAATGTTGCTTTAACAAACTTGAATTAAAACTTGACCTACCTCCACAATTTCCTCGTCATTGCTCCGTGAGATGGCCGGTACTTGGTCGACCATGGGAGCTTTTCCCTTTCCATTAGTGTTGCTTGTTCCAGTCTCGCGGTCGTGGGAACCACCGAACCACCATTTCCACCTCAAAGTTGACTTGATTTTTAAATCACAACGGTGACTAGTGGATGATTCCTTTAAACATGCATTAAACTATGATTAGGAGTGACTAATTTCTTGCATGATTACTAATTAGATTAAGATTTATGCAATAGATCATGGATACGGAGAATTAGAGAGTATCTAATGAGTATTTTGACTATGATTATGCATACTAGATGCGGAATTAAGAGGATATTAGAGAGGGAATTACAACAAGCACGAATTAAATCAAAAATTACCGAGGTTACGGTTGAATTCCTCTCAAAATTTTGATGCAAGGGCCTCCTTGAGACGAGGAACGGGCAGCACCTTCCTCCCTAGCTCCTTTTCCAAAGACTATGTCTGCCGGCAGCACCTCCTCAAGGTGTGTGTGTGTGTGTGTAGGAGTGTGTGTGTGTGTGTACTTAGTGTGTGTGTGTGTGTGTGTGTGTGTGTGTGTGTGTGTGTGTGTGTGTGTGTGTGTGTGTGTGTGTGTGTGTGTGTGCACACTCTTATATAGGCTCTCCCAAGCTGAAAATCGAACCAGGCTGCTAAATACATCTGAGGGAGCTCTCAACTCATGCAAGGCAACTCAGTTACATGACTAGCAAGTGTCCAGTTAGCTAGTCTAACTGAATCTCACACTCTCTCTCAAGCATGGCAAGTCTCCCACAACTCCCTAGAGATGAGAGGGCGCCCCCTAGCTACTAAAGCAAGCTCCCAGTGGCTTGGGACGTGTTCCCACACAGCCCCCGAGCCCCGGTGCTCCCCGCACAGCCTTAGGAAATTTTGACTTCAGGCTAAAACGGGCGATACGAATCGGAATTTAATGTCATAAATTGCTATACTAAGCTCTAACTAAGGTGTAACTATCCAAGTAACTGCCATATTTAGCAGACCCCGGTGTACGAAACTGCATTTTTACAAATTCGGAATACAGGTGCAATTTTTTGAGACGGTTAAAACTAGACGGGTCGGGTGACCAAAAACTTACTATTTTTGAAAATTTTCCACAAAAATTATTTTAATTCACTTTTGAAAGCTTTATGAAATTTTAAACATCATGGCATAGACAGATTTTGGAAAACTGGTACAAATAGTAACTTTTTCCATTATGATTGTTTCATGGTACAATGGTGTTCTTTTAGCTCAGGGTCGGAGACCTTACATCCTCCCCAACGTGAAGAATTTGAGATGTCCTCATCTCTAGAATACATCTGGATAAACTCTATGCTAACTACTTAGGTACATATATCCTTTGTCTAAAGTAAAGACATCCTTTGATAATAGAATAGTCTTTAGCTTTATGCGTCTTATTCTGCTGAACTTTAATGAGATGCGGGTGCTTGAATTATTGCTCACTAGGATTAGCAGTTGCAACATACAAAGCTGCTCTCTCATCAGCTTCGTCACCCACAGTTGGTTGTCTCACTGCGGCATTAGCAAAAGCTCCGCTTCCTTTTCCTATGTTTCCTCTTCCTCGGCCTCCTCTTTCGTTTGGTTGACCTCGCCCGTTGACATTCAGAGGTACATTATTAGCACCGGATGTTTGGGAAATCCTTTTCGGACATCGGCTTTTGTAATGTCCATACTCCTGGCACTCAAAGCATATTATATTGGGAAACTTGGTAGCTGCCGTAGTAGCTACTATCGGACGATGGTCGTATGCAGGGTTGATTGGTCTATTACTCCAGTTGTCTGGCAAATACTATTTGCATCAACAGGCTACCTGCGCGTAGCACTAGTCGCACCAATGACTTCTCAAAAAACATCATGTGTAACCCACTGAATCCCAACAAGCTCAACGAGTAAAACTCTTTAACATCACTCAGGAGACAATCCACTAGACAAATCCAATGTCATTATTCTGGGAAACATCATGCTCAAGCTTTGAGTACGAGCTATCCTACTATTCATTTTTTAAAAAAAATTCAAACAACATCATTTTCCAGTCGTAAACCTATTGCTCTAATACCAGGTGTGAGGTCCCCACCCCGTCATCTCAAACGACGGATCTGATGGTAAACCTGATGGCCACTAGATCTACAACGGAAACAAACAACGTGGTTTTGGGTTCAACTAGCGGACGATCTCTCATCACCAAGTGAATCGAGTTCGAGTCTACTAGCATCGAGATCTAGTTCCACCTCGCAGGGGAAGCGTGTCTAATCAATTATCGATCCTAAAACCCACCTTCCAAGAGGAGAGAAGTCTCGAATGCCTTTTTCCCCATAGCTTTCGGTGGCACGTACACTTGAGACTTCGCCGCTCTTGGGGCAATGAGTAATACTAGCGTCAATTTATAGTACTATGGGGACAGAGAGTTCCTGACTAATCGGGATCACCCTTCTCATAGGCATTGGCAACCCGAGCCAAGCCCCCACTTTCCACCCCATACTCACACTTCCTTTGTTACCTAATTACTACCACAATGGTTGTTCAACATATAAGTTCTTTGTTTATTTTTCCGATTCACAAGTTCTTTAATACAGCCCTTCAACCAGTATTGCAAAGTGGCACCAAGACAGTAATTCTAGTAAAAATTCACTCAAAAACTCATTCATTTAAAGTTCCAATGCTCTGGAGGTACAACATCCCCCCTCCAGCAAGAGTTTACTCCTCCCATTTATCGCCTAGCTGCCCATTCAACTAGGTTGTCCACCGCTTAACCAGCAGTTGTGGACTTCCACCGCTTAACCAGCAGTCGTGGATATCCACCACTAACCACCAATCGTGGATTCAAGAGCCCTTAACCAGGAACTCTAGCTCCTGCGAATAACTTTGCGTTCTGCCCCCTGTGATCAAGAGGGGGTTTGGACTAGATCAACATTGGAATTGAAAATGAACTAGCTGAGCTAAATTTTCCCTAGCAACCAATCTTTCCTACTTCAGACAGTATATTCCGAAAGCATTCTTTCCTACTTGAATATAAAATACAATTAATTTAAATGTCGTGGTTTCGATTGATTTCCAACATGTTGGGAAATATGTTTTTCATCCTACCTTATCGAATGCAATGTTGCTTTAACAAACTTGACCTACCTTCACAATTTCCTCGTCATTGCTCATGAGATGGCCGGTACTTGGTCGACCATGGGAGCTTTTCCCTTTCCATTAGTGTTGCTTGTTCCAGTCTCGCGATCGTGGGAACCACCGAAACGAGTTCTCTTTACCGGGGCCATTTTATACTCACTACTTAATTGACAACTCAGAAAAAGAGAGCTAACATTCGAGAGTAACATACAACCATGATGACGGATTAGTTTCAATAAGCAAATCCCCTTGTACGAGAGGTTAGACTTACTTCAAGACATAGAGAATCCCGATAGCACCATACTTGTTCATGGGAATAGGTCCTAAGGTTAATTACTTGACCTAGATAATTATGAAATTCAGATTTTTACTTAATTAGTTCTACTAGAGATGAAATAGACGTGCTTAATCACTTCTTAATGCAAGTAGAGAATTGCAGATTTACTGTATGCATAGATGAGAGGATTTCTCCCTTCCTAATGATTAGTGATGGATTAATTTTCCCTAATTAAATCCTAATCCATGAGAAATTGATTCTAATTTAATTATTTACACATTATGGAGTAATGGAATGCAATGGACCATTCCCACCTCAAAGCTGACTTGATTTTTAAATCACAATGGTGACTAGTGGATGATTCCTTAAACATGCATTAAACTATGATTAAGAGTGACTAATTGCTTGCATGATTACTAATTAGATTAAGATTTATGCAATAGATCATGGATACGGAGAATTAGAGAGTATCTAATGAGTATTTTGACTATGATTATGCATACTAGATGCGGAATTAAGAGGATATTAGAGAGGGAATTACAACAAGCATGAATTAAATCAAAAATTACCGAGGTTACGAATGAATTCCTCTCAAAATTCTGATGTAATGGCCTCTTTGAGACGAGGAACGGGCAGCATCTTCCTCCCTAGCTCCTCTTCCAAAGACTATGTCTGCCGGCAGCACCTCCTCAAGGTGTGTGTGTGTGTGTAGGAGTGTGTGTGTGTGTGTGTGTGTGTGTGTGTGTGTGTGTGTGTGTGTGTGTGTGTGTGTGTGTGTGTGTGTGTGTGTGTGCACTCTTATATTGGCTCTCCCAAGCTGAAAATCGAACCAGGCTGCTAAATACATCTGAGGGAGCTCTCAACTCATTCAAGGCAACTCAGTTACATGACTACCAAGTGTCCAGTTAGCTAGTCTAACTGACTCTCACACTCTCTCTCAAGCATGGAAATAAAGTCTCCCACAAATCCCTAGAGATGAGAGGGCGCCCCCTAACTGCTAAAGCAAGCTCCCAGAGGCCTGGGACTTGTTCCCACACAGCCCCCGAGCCCCCGAGCTCCAGTGCTCCCCGCACAGCCTTAGGAAATTTTGACTTCAAGCTAAAAC
The DNA here is from genome assembly GCF_014529385.1 of Adiantum capillus-veneris. NCBI lineage: Eukaryota > Viridiplantae > Streptophyta > Polypodiopsida > Polypodiales > Pteridaceae > Adiantum > Adiantum capillus-veneris. Next base: position 62,038,106 of record NC_140943.1, on the reverse strand, counting down.
GGGCGATACGAAACGGAATTTAATATCGTAAATTGCTATACTAAGCTCTAACTAAGGTGTATATGTCTGAGTACCTACCATATTTAGCAGCCCCCGGAGTCTGAAAATGCATTTTTACAAATTCGGAGTACGGGTGCAGTTTTTTGAGACGGTTAAAACTAGACGCGTCGGGTGACCAAAAACTTACTATTTTTGGAATTTTTTCACAAAATTTATTTTAATTCACTTTTGGAAGCTTTATGACATTTTAAACATCATGGCATCGACAGATTTTGGAAAACTACTAAAAATAGTAACTTTTTTCATTATGATTATTTCATGGTACAATGGTGTTCTTTTAGCTCCGAGTCAGAGCTCTACCTTACAGTTTTGGTGATGGTTTTCATTTTTCTTCAAAATCTCCTTTGAGCCCTCTTTAGAGCTCAAATGCATATTGATGCAGCAGGGCAATATCATTTCTTGGGCACTACCTCATCCACTTTAGCTTTCCCCCTTTCTGTCGTTTATCTTTCTAGGGGAGTTTCCTCCTCCTCCTTTTGTTCCTTATCGCTTTCAAGTGCTTTTCATGCGACAACAATTTTTGTTTTTGGCGTTGTCTTGGAGTTGACAAGTCTTCTTTGTAATCTTGTGGACACTTGTGGTGCCCAGTATTGTACTTCTTCTTCCTCTCCATTTTTGCCTGCTAGCCATAAATTTTGTTTCGGGGCTGGCGATACGTGTCTTGCTTGGCCGATATCATGATATGCTATCCTTGTGAGAAATTTTGGAGCCCCCAAGAAGGATATGCTATTTGTCTTTGTTAAATGTGTTAAGGTGGTATGAATATAGTGGGCATGGTTGACCTCAATGACTCCCCTCTTTCTTTGATGCTTGTGTAAAAGCAAAAGTCACAACATGATTAGGAACATTGTATCATGGTGGCCTATTTGCGGCAAAATGCAAGTGTTGGTGGCATAGCCTGAGTGTTCTCTCCATCTCTTTATGTTTGAGATTCACGAATGATGTTGATTTTCCAAAGAATATGCCTCTGATAGGCAAATGGCGGTCTCTCATTAGCTTTCCCCCCTTGGGCAGTCTTAGGGCACCCGCTATCTAGTCTTCTGTGATGTTCGATCACTTCTATGGGAGTGTCCTTCAAATGTGAAATAGTGGCAAGACCCTCTTCATTAATGCTATGTAGCAACTCATAAGCTCTTTTGTAGTCAAAACCACATTGTTCTAGATGGATGTAGTTTATGAGACCAATCTTCTCCCACAGTGGTGTAACTGCCTCTTCTTTTGCTAGGTCTTGAGTTTCCTTGGGAAGCATTTTCACTTCTATCCTAGATCCTTGTGCACTTTTGAATATGCCATGATAGACTATGACATGATGGCTTTCTAGCTATTCCTTGGCCAACCATGTAACGTTTGCTTCCTTTAGAGAATCTTCTTCTATATGGTATGGGGGAAGCTCGACCAGCTTAGCCGTTATACTTTTCTTTTTTGGAGCTCCCAAAGTTGATGAGAAAGATCCCAAAAGAAAATCACCAAATATGGTTGTCAGACTTGTTCCAATAGTTCCCAGCAAGTAGAAAAGCTAATATAGAAATCATGGTGCAATAAAAATTTAATTTTTGGCAAAATCTATCTTTGACAGGTCTAAGATGCTACTGTGTGTGAGTGAGTGAGTGTGTGCGCGCGCATGCACGTGTGCATGCAACTTGGTGCCAGAGTGGATGTACAAGGTGTGTGTGTGTGTGTGTTGCATGTGATATGCATGATGTATGATGGATTTTTTACCCCTGTGGTGAGAGTTACGGGTAATTCTATGTCCACTTTTTTTTGCTACTAGAGCCTGTTGTGTTTGATGGAGTTGTGATGTGTCATCCTTGATGAAACTTGACATGGTGCTTCAATTGAGCTATATAAACACATATGTGACTAAATTTGATGAGTCAGGGAACTCTGGTCACAAACCTATCTTTGGTGTGCCCAAATAGATTTGTGTGATATTGGGTCCTTTTGGGCTTTTCACCTTGAGTTCTTCTATGGGGTTTCAACTTGGTTCTTGATGAAGTTTGAGGTTAAATGGTAAGTGAGAGGTCTTTTGTGTCCACCCTTTAGTGTCTTTTGGGCGGTAAAGTGCAACATAGGGAACTGCATGAATGATAAGAGTGTACCAGGGTGGTGTAGGTTATGTGTCAACTATGGGGATCATACTTGTGTGAAAGGATGTGAAAAAAGTGCTTCAAACATGACAGTTTATCTTTGGCGTGCCTACGATATATTTTGCATTTTATTGTCATTTATGTCCCCAACTTGTCCTATATAGCTTCTTGTGGGACGGGTGTATAACCTCACTCCTATCTTATTGCAGATTTAGCGAGAACCACGATTAAATTGTCAATCCATGGGATGAAGCTGACTTGACTAGTGCATAGAGGCTACAAGAGGTTGCCAATCTCTCGAAAAACAACAAACAACTCACATCTAACTCGAGCTACACTCAAGTGGCTGAAATCACCAAAAGCCAATCGCTCATTGGCAAACAAATCAAATCCGTTACAGAATCAAATGACATCCCAACGTAGCAAAACTTTAGGACAAGTTTATAAGACCTAAACACACATGCTTATGGTCTCAAATCCACTTTAGGTCAAGTGCAAAAATTACAATTATTAATAGTAGTGGATTTTTGAGCTAGTCATTTTCGACCCAGAATGCACCTAAATGCTTAGCAATGATGCCCCAATACCTCGCCTATGCTTAGTTTTTTATTTGGAAGTGTAAATTCCTACTTATGGTAAAATTAGGCCGCAGGTCACGGTGATGCCAAAAGATACGAAATACTATGAAATGCTTACATCAATGCCTAGAGCTCTTACATGCAGTTGCAATGCAACAAACACGACTGCAATGTGACAACCGGAGAGGGAGTAGGAAGCGCAAGAAGGAGAGAAGTGAGTGTCGTTAGATCACGTTGTGTATTTCATTATCCAAAACTTAAAATTGAACTTACAAAAATTGGCTTTTATACCTAGCCAAGGTTTTTGGTGGTCAAAACTAATAATCTGGGAGCTCTAACTAAAGAGGGGTAATGACAGGTTGATACAATCTGGAAGCTTGTAGCCTTGGCTCATCAATTACAAGGTTTTTTCAAAAAATAGGAGTTACAATATTCTCGATTTATCAAAATAATAAGTGTTTTTACAATGAGAGCTCCGAAAAATGGTATCCGAGTTAGCTTGCTGCTAATATTCCCCCCCTCCTCGCTTGTGTCGTCCCTTGACATAGCTTTATGGACTGAAATATTCTTCAAGTTGATGGTTGGCGAGGCGGTCTTTAAGTGCATTTAGAGCCTTTTCGTATGTGATCTTTCTCTCTTTATCTGACACCTGCAAAAACTGCATAGTGACTCTGTTTTTAAGCTCAACAGTGGAGTAGCCCACAAATCTCGAAGTCAGGTTACTGATCATTGGCCCAAAAATCTTTGTTCGCCAAGTGAAGAACCCTGTGTAGAACGCTTTCTCAACCACCAGCATATTATGTGAAGGTAAGAACATGCATCGGGTGTAGAAGCCATAGAGGACTTCTTCGAAAGGTTGACCACTGAGATTTTAGCATAAACCTTTATTACCCTTGAGGAAAGACATCCATGGGGTTTCTGCTTGCTCTGGCTCATGAAAAACTTCAATGCAGGTGAGCAACATTCGACAGATTTTATAAAGCATCACACATAATAGATCAGGTAGACTTTTGAAGAATGACATGGTGCCCGTTAGGGTTTTCACCATGTATTCTTCTGTGGCTGGTCCCTTTTTTGGAGCTGGCAATCTTGGGTAGTTCAGCCATGTTGGCTGCTTCTTTGTTATTGCTTCATGTGCTTGCCAGGTCCTTACTCTTGGTACAGGACAAAAAGTGGGATCCTTTTGAAGTGGCATAGGTTCTCTTATGAACAGAATTGAATACCTTGGATTCTTGTTTAACCAGCTCAGCCTCCACTTTCGATGGTCCTCATCTGCGCCTTCTATTTGCATGTCTTTGTAAAGCCTCTCTTTGATAAAGGTGGAGCAAGTCCACCTTTATCAAAGGATATGGCAGGGATTGCTGATGCCATTGCACATTGATTTGATTGGGAGTGAGTTGAGTAACATTGACAGAGTGAAGAACTCTCAACGCCCAATCCATTGGTTCTTTCCACTGCTCATCCACCTCCTGTGTAATTTTTTCTTTGAGTGCATCTTCCTCAGCTTTTGACATCTGTGGACCATTGGCACTTCATCTGCTACAATTAATGGTACTCTGAAATCCTCTTCACCACCTAGCCCTTCTGTTGGCTGTGTTTTCATCTCATCAAAAGAAATTGAGGGAATATCTATCTGTGGCTGTTCTAAAGTTCGTGCTTCTTCATGTGTTTCTTGCTATCCATCTCTCAGCAGCTAGTTGACTCTTTTAAGCTCGGCTATTTCTTTTAGCATCTCTTCTTCTCGTTGCATCCACATTAATGCCAGGTCTCTACGTCGAGACTGCTCCAGCTTTAGCTCTAGCTCGAGGTCTTTGTTCTTTTTCTCTAATGCTTTGTACACCTCATATGTCCCTTTGATCGAGGCAACTGTGGGATTTTCTCGTGTTTGTTGGAAAAAAATTGCCTGATCGTTTATCCTCTACTCTGAATATTGCAGGGAGGCGTTTGCTACATCTAGCTGCACTTGAATCTTCTGAACTGATAGGGTTGTAGTTAGAAGTTTGTTGGTAACTTCTGTCAGTTGTTCATCTTTGGCTTTGCAAGCATCTGTGAGCTTCATAAGAAGTTCACCTAACTCTTCCATTTCCTTTTGCTATTTATCTCTTGCTAGCTGATGTTGTTAAGTTTCGGCTTTCAATTCCTGCACTTGTTTTTGTAGATCAGTGATGGCATGTAATCTATCTTCTAACTCTCCTTGGAGATCGTCAATCACCATCTCCAATTCTTTAGCCTTTGTGCTGTGGCTAAGTGCTGTTGATTGGAGTCTTTCCGTCATATCCTGCATTTGCTTTGCATATTCATTGACTTGCAGGATTACCTCATCTTTGGATTGCCAATCTTCATTTCTTGTGAGCTGCCTAGACATCTCGACAGTCTCTTGTGACTCTCGTGGTGGTGTCGTAATGGCTAGGGTTTCTTGCCCTTGAGGTTGTGGTTGGCCTTCCTCTGCTTTGTCATCTTGAGGCTTTGTGGATGCCTCGACTGTTTCGTGCTATATTGAGGTATAAGGGGTTTCCTTTGTCTGCTGTTATTTTTTTTGCTCAAACCTTGTGGTCTCCTCTGGTGCAGGACTCGCTGCACTTTTTGGCTCTGGTTCTTGTGCTTTGGCTTGCTCCTGTGTAGTGTCTTATTTTTGTTCAAGCTCTGTTTCTTGTGTGGGCTCAGTTTCTGTGGCTTTATCTATTGGTGATGGTGGTAGGCTTGGCATGGGGTGATCATGCTGTTCTGTAGCAGGTGAAGAAGGTCGGGGAGACATGTCACCTTGTTCATGCTGGGCTTCTCCTTGTGCGGTTGCTTCTTTTGCTTGTTTTTGCTTCTTGGGCTTTTGTTAGCTTCAATGCTACTCCTAATACATTCTTTCAAATAACTTTGTGGGGTCTTTGGCCTCTTTCCTAGCATGGTGCTTTATTCTTGGTCCTTTCAGTTCAATGGGGGTACCCACTTTGCAGGGTCCTTGCCTTGAGCTTGGCGGCTTCGTTCATAGGGGTTTTCTCTTTCAAACCTGGCCTGTTTCTGTTGCGGCTCCTCCTGATGTGCTACCACAACTTTTCTTTTCATTTCCTTGATACGTGCTCTTCTTTCCTCATTATCAGAACTTTCACTACTATGCCGTTCTGGCGAGCTCTCAAAAAATTCTTCGTCGGATTTGTATGTTCTCTTGGTAGATCTTGTGGCTCGAGGGGATGGTTGTGCGGACACAATCCATGTGTTCTTATTTGAAGTAGGGGACAAGTTCTCTGCCATGCCAATAGCATGGTAGGCCATTCTTGTGAGTACCTCTGGTGCTCCCAGATATGTTATTCTACCCTCTTTCTTTGTCCCTTTCAGTGTGGACAACACGTACTGGGCATGGTCAATTGGTTGCCTAGTTGTTGACTTGAGAACTTGTATAAAACTGGTTGCAATCGCATGATTCGGTGTCTTGTATCTAGGCGGTCTCTTGGCGAAGAAGTGGAAGTGTTGGTGGAATAATCTTGTAGGTTCTTCCACCTGTTTCTGGATGAGATCGGCAAATGTCGCAGCATCGGTTTCCTTGGTGAAGGTTCTTGTCATCTTTCTATCTCTTGCCCTCATGGTCATTCCTTCTGCTGGCAGTATGAGAGCTTCTGCCACTATCTCTTTTGTAATCACCACTTCGAATTTGTTCCCTTGCTGGTCAAATATTTGGGCGGTTCCATCTTCTTTGATTGTGGACAAGAGCTCATAACCTTTTTGGAAATCCACTCCACATGGCTCTTGTTCGTAAAACTCTCTGAGCCCCAGCCTTCTGTTGGCTTCTTTTGTCTTGGGCTTTGTGGCAATATCATAGACTTATTCTGGTAGAAGTTGCAGTTCTACCTGATGTCCTTCTTCGCTTTTGAATCTACCTGTGAACACTATGGTGTTGTTCTCCTCCAACCGTTCTTTTGATAGATAGGTCGTTTTGGCTGTATTGAGTGAATTGGGGTCCAATTGGTATGGTGGTATCTCTTGCAGCTTCTCCTTTTGCGAGACCCTTCTCTTGGCCTTCTCTGCAGCTTGCATGGCTGTTGTCAAGTGAATAGAGTGTCAAAGTTAGTAAATATGTCAGATTCTTCTCTAAAGTGTCCTTCACTCTGAATTGCTGACAACTTGAGTCTAATTTGCTTCGAATCAATTTTTGAACATGCACAGATACATAAAAACATGTAAAGGTTAAATTTATGAAGTCAAAACAAAAAATTGCAATAAAAGTAAATAATCGCGATTATTTATAGTGAAATATGGGCTCATTTGGGTGCACAGGATGAAATTGGTGCCAGATTTAGGCTTTAGGTCTCTGAAACAGTAGATGTAAAGAAATTTTGAGATTTTGAGCTCCAAATTTGTTCAAACTTGGCTAGTGGGCCTAGAACATCATGTACTTTGGTCCTCTGATGGCAAAGTTGCAAATTCCCCCTATCTTGGCAAAAAGGTAAATAATCGCAATTGTTAACTTTTTCATCAAAATGAACATTCTTTGGTGCAGCTTGGTTCTAGGCATGGTGTAGACTATGTGTATGTAATATGAGGTGATTTGGGTCAAAAAATGTGGCTCATAACTCAGAATTTGGCTTGCAAGGGCTTCTTTGCGTTTTTTGGCAATTTTCCAAGTTATATTTGATCATTTTGGCTCATACTTGAAATTTGGTATGTAATAGGTGTATACAAGTGATAGGTGAGGTGATGATACAATTTTTAAGCCAAAATATCGCAAAAGTAAATAATTGCAATTATTTACAGCAGTCAACATTTTCTTGCAAAACTTGAAAATTTTGACCTAAACACATTCTATACACCTAAATTCAATTTGGTAAAATTTGGTCTTGCTCGCATTACTTTGTGCTTTGTCGACTCTAAAATCACCGATTTTTGTGACTATATGGCCTGTAGAGTTGGTTAGTCACTTTTGAGGCTATGGACTTGTCCGCAACATAGTCGTGAAGCAACTCATCCACTTTTGGCCCATTTGGAGTCAGTTTGACCTTGTATGTCGAACTTGACGCTTTGTAGCCTTCGAGCCTTTTTCTACTTCAAGGGCTTGGCTTGATTGATTTTATGAAATCAATCATATACATTGTGTATAGACCTCTTATGTAAGCTGTCTGTGGAGTCAGAATCCAATTTTGGCATCTGCCAAAAAACTAGCTTTTCTACTTGGGACCCCCTCGACCCTTGCCGAATGGTCAATTGTTGCTATAGAAGTGTTCTATTATGTTGGGGCATGCTACATTTTGGAATGGTCGATTTTTGGTCGTAGGTCTTCGTACACTGCTCGGATTCTAGTGTTTTTTCCAAGAGTTTAGACTAGCTACCAGCCATATAAAATGGATCATTGATAAGTGTAGAACTTACCCCTCATGTCTCGTGTGAGACGGTGCTGAAAACAAGTGACTGTGGACTCTGGAAAATATGTGCGAAGAGGGTCGAAAAGCTCTCTCTCCAAAGGCAATAAGTGGAAATGAGGTGATTTTAGCCTACCTTGGGTATCTATACCCGGACTTCCCAAACCATTTTTCCCAAAATTCCCCTGTTAGTCCTCCTAGGCCGTTAAATCTATGTTAGACTCAAAAATTTCCCCAATCGGATTCTTGTGTCTCATTCTGCAAAAGTAGGTTTGGCCGCCTAATTTAGGCTTCCTGCTTTCATCTGCCAATTTGATTCAAATTTTTTGTGTCTGTCCGCCTTGTCCTTCTGATCACCATCGTGTCTTCATTTTTTCCATTTGAGCTCCTTTGCTATTTATTATTAATTTTTGACTTGTTTATTAGAAAAATCAAAGAAAATAACAAAATGCGTTAAAAAAGAAAAGTGAAAATCCAACAATTAAGAAAATCCATTAAAAAATACAGCTTTATTGTTTTTTGTTGGATTTTTCCATTTTTAAGTCTCAATATCAAGAAAAATGATGAAAAATAACAAAAAATGACTATTTTTTGATGATTTTCTGATAATACATAAACTATTTACACTCACCAGGGAGATATCATCAGTTAATTTTCTCCTGTTAATGAATTATAAGGGCATTATTAGGTAATTTGGCAAAAAATCACACATTAACATCAAACTTTTTCCTCCTTCAAACATTGCCCTTAAATTACTTAGTGCCCTTCCATCCCTCCTAGAGGGTGTACTCCTGGACGACTGTGTACATGGGTTGAACAATCATGTCTATGCATAGCCTTCGCTGGCTCTACCATGCTTTGAAGATCAATGCAGTTCAAACCATTATTCTGTGCAAGAGTTGGATCTTGAGTAATTAACTCAAGGGTTTTTGATGTCGAGGCTTTCTGATACTGTCTTCCAAAGAGAAAATCTTGTAGTTTGTGTGATCTTTGCTTGATTGTACCATCAGGATGCTTTAACACGGTGATTTCTTGAACTGTTGTCGAGCTTTTACCTGCCATTGATATATTGGTTTATCTTGGTTAGAATGGTGTGGTTGAGGTTTCTGAGACTTAACTCTCCATTGGTTGATTGGTTTTACTGTTTGCAGAGAAGATAAATGTTCTATTTTCTACCAAATCCATTTTGTGTTAGGTTCCTTGCTCGAATATGCTTGTCTCTGTGTTTTGAACCTTGGAGCTGTCTTTGGTTTTGTCGATGGTGTTTTGGGCACCCAGATTTGAATTGGCTTGTCCTTAAGCTGTGATTTCGGTACCCAAATTTTCCTGACTCCTTGCATGCTACTTGTAGCATTTACTTGTCTATAGGATGGAGAGGATTGATTGCTTCATGGTTTGTTCTGCTGGTAAGATCCTTTCCATTCCTCCTTGCTTGGTGCAATTGGAACAATGAGTTTTCCACCTTTAGGTGATAGCTTGAGTTGATTGGTATCCCAATCTGGTACTGCCTTGTATGTCCGCATCCAGGAAATTCCAAGAATCATCGTCTCATTCATGTGTTCATCTGGTAAGCATACAAACTGATGAGGACATGAACATCCATGTACTATAACATTCAAGTTGACTACTCCCAATGTTGGTGCTGGGTTCTTGTTGCATCCTTTGATAGTCGTTATTCCTACTGTCAAAATCCCCCCCCGCTCCCCCTCTTCTTTGTGTTCAAAGGTCCGGAGCATTCACCATGTAAAATTTTCCTATATCATGTGCGTTCACCGGAATGGATTAAAAGTACCTCTTATAGGCCTTATCCACACATGTTTCTGTAACTTTACAAGAATATAAAGCCCATTCTGTTGAACACGTGTGCTATGTTACATATACTTTAGTGAACTCCCCAGGTCAAAGGCCTTACAAATCCTATGCACTAAACATTCAGCACTACAAATCGACCAAACAAGGAGCCAATTTTTACTTCCTTGTGTCCACCTCGTGTTCTTGGGAATGTTTTGGTTAAGCCATTTCTTTGGTATTTGAAACCACATGTGACCCCTAGTATCCAACCAAAGGTTTCTTGATTAGTAGTTTACATACGCTCAAGTGGTACATATCTTCTATGTTAACAATGCATGTATCTATAATTTATGTTTACACTTTCTCTATCCAAATGAGCTACATAGTAAAAATCAAATCCAAAATTTAATAGTTAAGTTCACAAGGTGATAGCTATTGGTATCATCTTTAGCAATACCAAAGAAATAGCTACCAATAGCTAATGAATAGGGATATTTAATAAGATTTGATACCAAAAACTTGTCAATACTACTCAAAAAGGTGGAAACTCAAAGGCTTTACAATATAGATATGATGAAACACGAATCAATAATAAGTCACCCCTATACATAGACACCTCCATCTCAAGTTGTCATTTCTCTAAGTCAAGCTTGACATATGCATAGTATGGAAGCAATAAAATGTTGAAAAGCAAGAATTTAGCTTTCTCAACTTGTGAAACATTGCTAATGATATATATTCAGCATCCCCAAATGAGGACATCTTGACAAAGGTTATGATACACTTTAATAAGAATAACCATTAATGATTAAACTAAAATCCAAATATTGCTTGAATTTCTTCATGTTGGAGTGAAACATATTACAAGAAAATCAAAATATCCATAAAGGTCAACAATATTTCTCAAATCTGTATGAAATTCCAGTAATCTAAATTAAATACTCTCACTCAATGCGACACATTTAACAAAAATATATATTTATATTGCATTTATAGAGGAATCCAGCCTCATGAAAAATAATTACAAGTAGAGACAACGTTGTTGCTGTTAGACTTCTCTTACAAGTATTTGTCTTCCTCATCTAGAGATTCATATACACTTGAGTATTTGTGTGTCTATGACACTAGGGAAGATAGTAGTACTATATGGATGGCTTCTCAAAGAGCTCCTAGAGAGTACCTATTGGTTCAAGCTTCTACAAAAATCCTACTATTCTTGTCAAAATCTTTTAACATGGTAGTGGAAGGTTCCTCACGAATTTCCATATCTACACATGGTTGCTTGCTCATGTCCTCTCAAAACAAGTTGACTCTGTAAATAAACAACAGTTTATGTGAGCACAAAGTTATAAAGTACAAAATGGTATCATTCTAATAATCTAATGACAACTATACAAAGAATAAATTATAAGAAAAATCTTTGATGACTATCCATAGATAACACAACTTACTTGCATTGTGTGACTCAATCACATGCTACACAACTATAGATGGCGCACCAAATCCACCAACAAAATAGCACCACCCATGGTTATGAGGTTTGAAGCCTAAACATTGAAAGCCATAAAGAGGTTAATTCTCTCCAGCATGATAAACTTAAATATGGAGATGATGTTAAGCTTTGAATACCATTCTATCTTTATGTTGGAGATGAACCCTTGCAATGCCCACACAATATTCACAAATCCTGTTGTTGTGGTATGCAAGTCATGTGAGATCATTAGACCCGGCGTGGTCTACCTTAAGACTGGGGGGTAGCTCAAGAGAATTAGTAAGAAAATGCAATAGAGTAGCAGGAGTCTTAAAGTGGGGGGAAGAAGCCAGAGACTTCAAGAACTCCATCCTGCATTGGTCCCCCTGGCTCTCCAAAGTTGTAGATACACCGCAAACTCCCTATTGGATTGAGACAGCCAGGAAGCTGAATAATAAGGGTCTGAACCGACTTGAGCACTTCTGGGACACTGTCAACAAAGATTTGCAAAACCATTACCTTATGGTTTCCCGGTACCAACTAAATAGCTTGGAGGTCTTGCTTGTCCACAAAGTGATGAAAGAGCTTGACAATCTAGTGATGCCAATCTGTGATTCAGAGTTGGACTGGAATGCCAGGAAATGGCCCGGAAGCAGTCTCTTGTGGAAACCCCATACTAAAATAATTTATCAGGCAATGATGCAAATGAATAATTGTTCTAGCCCCCTTAAAAAGCTATGGAAAAAGCAATGGCGGGAGGAAAGGTGGGAGCATGTAATGGAGAACATATGGAAGCCAAAGGTTTGGCAGTACATGAAGGTTTTCTTATGGAAGGTTATTTGGGGTGCTCTACCGACGGGGGTGAAGATTCAAGAGAGATAGATTGGGTCAGATCGATGCTTGGGGTGCAGGTTAGCTAGTGAAGATCTGGCCCACCTGTTCATGGACTGCCCAGGTATAAAAGGCCTAGCGGGGAGAGTATGCAAGTGGGTCCAGAGAACATGGAAAATTAGTTTTTTCAAGACTGACCTTTGCCTTGGAGGTAAAAATACAGGTAGTCCTGGACTCCTCGGCAGCACTCAAATCGTCAAATACTTCTTCTTTCATAATGTATGGCAGACAAGGAACCGCCGTGTTTTTGGAGGAGGATTTGAGGTGGCAAGCTTCGCAGAAATTATACAAGAAAGAAAAGTGCTAATATGGGCACTCGGGCACAAGCATCACTCGGAGGATTGGTCTAGGACTGCTTGTGCCTTGTTGTCAGCAGATGGAATGCCTATGATGGGGCCAAATCCTGACCATCGGTGAATAAAAGATCTCAGAATGACAAGAGTATGGGCTTTGTATATCAAGGATGTGGAGGCGGGGTGGTAGGGGTAGCTACCCTGATAGCCGTTGTAATTTTGATCCCTGGATGTTGTAATGGCTTTACATGAGCATGACAAAACCTTGTAATTATTTGGGCTGCTCAATATTATCCACTCACAATTGTGAGTTTTGCAAAAAAAAAAAAAAAGTCATGTGAGATCATACTTTTGCCACCTTCGGGAGTAGAGATTTCCATATAGTGTGAGTGAATGAAAGTAGAAGGAGTAGAATCTTGTTTCATGTTGTAATGGAGGTGAGAGAAGGGAGAGGAGCTAGCTTGGTGTGAAACTATGTGGTGGGCAAGGGGAAGAGATGGGGGAGGAGCTTGCTTGGTGCTACAATGGAGGTGGGAGAAAGCTAGCAGAGAGATAATGCTGGACTATAGGGGGTGCATGTGGTTGTTGCAGCAATGGAGAGCTTGAAAAAGGGTTTGTAGAGAGAGAAAATCACTTTTTAGCTATAGAATAGGTTTGGAAAGACTTTGGAGAGTGAAAATGATGTTTTGATATTTTTTTTTAAAGATCGATTTTTTGGATTTTTTAGTGCACGTTTTTTAATTTTGGAGGTCAAAAATACTTTTTTGACCATGAAATAGGTTTGGGGACCTTTTAAGGAGGGAAAACTTGAAATTTGAAATTTTTAGTGTAGTTTTTAATCCGGACCAAAAAGTGGGGAAAAAGAGGTCAAAGTGGTCCCCACCCTCTTTCTATTGGCTGGCCTCTAATTAACCTTAATCCCAAAGGGCCCCTAAAGGTTTCATATTTTTCCTAATGGGAAGCCGCATTTTCTATTGTTAGCTTTTGTGTGTTGTGTAAATCATTATAGTGCTTCTACTTGATACATGACTTAATTAAAGCCCGTCAAACCCCACTTAATTTCCCAAGTTAGTAACTTGCATCAAAAGGGCTTATTTAACATCATTCACAATAGATGACCATCTATGAGCTATCATAGTCCAGTTGTCTCCAAAACTCATATACATGATGTACAAGGTATGTAGGTGGCTACCATTGCTTCAGCTTTGAAAAAAATGTTTCTTTGGGTAGGGATTAGACTTTATATATATATATCTATATATATATATATATATATATATATATATATATATATATATATATATATATATATATAGCTTGTATTCTCTATTCATAGCCTCCTGACAAAGTTTTTCTTGATTTGGACTTGTATTTGGCACTTTTCTAGATGTCGGTCTTGAGAATGACTGATGGGTATCTTTGGCACCTTCTGGATGCCAATTACATGTAGACTAATGATAATGACCAAAATTTGGCTTGATCCCTGGCTGCTCCTGCAGACATCTGTTATGATAGATGAGTGAATTGTCATTTCTACCTCATTTGTTTTTGTAATTATTGTTAGTCCCTTTTGTTTGTTAGGCTTCATTAAGTCACATACAAGATAGAATATTTACAATGTAAAGAGCCACTTCCTGTATACAACCTTGTAGTTGCACGAAGTGTCTGATAGGCAACTTTACACTTGATGGATGCTTTTGTTAAGTTGCATCACCAACTCTCTTTGTCCTTGAAGTCCATCCCGGAGTTTTATGACCATTCTATTATAGTCGAAGGCTGATCAGTGTTCTCAATACAACTCACAAAACATTGCCCTCTAATATTCATAATACTAGGTCCGTATTTAGAATGCGTCCCCCCCTCCTATTTGGAGTCCTCCTTGGCGATAGGGTATCACCAATGGTATGTGTTGTGATTGGGCAATTTAAAATTGTGCCTATGCAGGCCTTTTAATGTAGCCCTATTATGCATACACAGTCAATGCATGGAAAAAATTTATGTTGTGCAAGATGTGGGTATAAGAAGTTTTCTTATTGGCATTTTCTAGAGAGGCTTCCTATTCTAAGCAATATGATGGTTTTTGAAGCTCCTATGTCGTTGCTTGATTGAAGGTTGTAGAGACTTTTTGAAGGCTTACTTATCTGTTTGATGCTTCTTTGGGATCCATTTTAGCCTTGTGGTTGGTTGTTGTATTTGGCATTGTTCCACAATATTGGGTTTTGGCATGAAGTGATCTCTCTTCTAACTGTACTGTAATCGTAGGATGAATTAAAAGAAATCTAGCGGCCATGCACTGACGGTAGTTTTATTGGTTTCCCTTGGGACCCACTTCTGTGTGATTACTGGTTGTTTTGTTGATAATGCTTGTTTGGGAGCCCATACTTGTCCCTCCTTTGTTTGTGCTTGAAGAGACTTCTTTGGGATCCACCTTGTCTTTGTGTGAGTCTTCACTGGTCTTTGCTTCAGCCCTTGTACTCTTGAATGGAGACAAGATTCAGACTGTGGGAGTTGATACTTTAACTGTTTGCAATCCAAATATATTGATATATTTGTGCTTGAATCAGCTGCTTTGAAACCCAAAGCTGATCTATGAAAGCTTGCGACTTTGTAATTTTCTTAGATGTTCTTGCACACTTTGACTGTTTTCTTGCTGGCATTGGATCTTGTGATTTTTCATCAGATATCTTCACCTTCTTGATCCATACCTGTTTTTGGTCAAGCTGGCTCTTTGGTATCCAGAGTTGTCAAACTTTTTGGCTCTGACTTGTTGTTCTTTTCTTTGGCCTTCTTTAGTTGTTACCGAAGTTATTAGTGATAGTGATGACCTGTGTTTCTAGTAGGGGATTTCATAAGAATCATCACTGTTGCTGCTATCCTCAGCAAGGCTGCATTTTAGAACTTTTGTTGTGTGGTTTGACTTGTTATGGAAATTTATTGTCTGTTTGCTCTTGGATTGTTGTTTTTGGGATGACTTTGGTATCCATTTGATTAGAGCATTGGTAGCTCGTTGTCATGGATGTGTTCTTATTGGTTGAGCCTTTTCTTCATGTATAGGAGCCACGTTTGAGGATGCTTGTTTCAGTTACGTTTCCACCAAGGATGGATGTTTTTAGCGTGTTGAAGAAAGACGTCATGCCTGGCAATGCCTTTATCAACATCCATGCCAAATGAGGTGTATTGGTCTTACTACTTTGAGAAATTGCTCTTAGGCTTAAAGGCATCGTGCTTGGCAATGCCTTGGTTGACATGTATACCACATATGGTGTGCTTCAGAAAGCATAGAGAGAGGTTGAGGAGCTTCTTGTCAGGGACGAAGTCTCTCAGAATGCACTGATTGCGGGACATGCCCAACGGGCAAGCACAAGCAGCTCTAGGTTGCTTTTGGTAGACGCAAAGTGAAGCAAAGACTTCTCTCCAGAAAAAATTATCTACACTTGCATCTTAAAGGCATGTAGCACTATGCAAGACTTTGTTGTGGGAAACACAATCCACATTACTACTCCAAGGAAATCATCACAAGCATCACATTGGAACTCAAATATCTTTGAGAGATCCGGAAGCATAAGCACTGGTTGGGAGGTAAGCTTCTCTTTGAGCTTGTCAAAAGAATTTTTCTCTTTAGCAGTCCATGAGTACTTAATGTTGTTTTTTGTTAAGTCATGTAATGGTCCTTCTATTTGAGAGAATTTGGCTATGAAGCATCTATAGTATGCACATATACCAATAAAGCTACTTAGTTCATGTAGATTCCTTGGATTATGCCATGCTTTTATTACCTCCAACTTTGATGGATCCATACGGATACCATCTTGAGAGATAATATGACCTAAGTATTGAATCTCTTGAAGGAAAACTTTGCTCTTCTTTTGATTGATAAAAAGCTTGTTCTCCCTCAAAGCTTGAAAAATTACCTGGAGATGCTGCTTGTGCTCCTCCAAGGACTTGGAGTAGATGATGATATCATCAGATAGTGAATTTGCGGTAGGGTCTAAATATTTTCTCCATTAGACAATTGAATGTGTCCGGTGCATTAGTCAAGCCAAAAGGCATGACTAGATATTCATGAAGACCAAACATTGTACAAAACACGGTCTTTACCATATCTTCATTCAATATCCTTATTTGATGATAGCCATTTTTAAGGTCAATCCTACTGAAGTAGGTCAAACCTTGTAGCTTATCAAACAGATCTTCTACCCGCAGCACAAGAATTTTGTTTTTAGATATGGTTTAGCGCTCTATAGTCCATACACATGCGGTATGTACCATCTTTCTTTTGCACTAAAAGGACTGGAGAACAAAAGGGAAAGGAGCTAGGCCTCACCATCCCTTTGTCTACCAATTCTTGTACTTGCCTCATGATCTCCTCTTTTTGAGCTTGGGAAACTTGATGAGGAGGTTTGTTAGGCGGTGAGCTTCCTGGTAGGAGCTCAATTCGATGGTCATCATTCCCTCTTTTTGGAGGTAAGTCCAAAGGGATACTATTGATAAAAACATCTTGTAATCCATTTAGAAAATTAGACAATTCTAACTCTTCTTGATTCCTACCACCTTCATTAGATTAAACATTAGGACTTTTTATAGATTGCTTGACAAAAATCATGTACGCAAGAACTGAGCTTTTCATTGATTTGTCAAAAGCAGGAGAATTTACAAGGGGTATGGTACGACCAGGCTCATTAGCATCTATGTACATGTTCTTTTCCCTATACTTGAAGTACAACCTTCTTTTAGGGAACTTTACATTAATAGCCATACGATCAAACCATGGTGCCCCTAAGATGACATCTTCATGCTTGAGAGGAGAGATAAAGAAATCTTCTTTGTCAACATAGCCTTGGACATGAAGCCTCAATTTCCCAATCACAGGAGTAACTGCGGCTTCTTGCCCCTTGAAGGCTCCATCGGCTACAACAATATCTCGCATCTCATGAGCTTGAATGCCTAATTTGGTGGCCAACTCTGTGGATATGAAATTGTGAGTAGAGCTAGACAAGATGAAGGCATAATGCTCCCTTACCTTCCCCCAAGCATAGGAGAGAGCTAATCCTTTGCAATGAACATACTCTTTTGGAGCTTCAATCATTGAAGCTCTAGGAGTCTCATTGCGGGCATTTCTTTTGGGGCAAGAATGGTAGCCATGTGCATTTGAAGCATTTGTGGTCCTTATAAAAATCTTCTAGCTCTTTTGGAGAGAGTTTATTTTTACCTTTGTAAACTCCCTTCTCCTTAGACCGATTGTTGTTGTTATTGTTGTTGTTGGAATTGCCTTGGGAAGAATTTTGGGCATTGTTTTTCTCCTTTGCATCATTTTTGTCTTTGCTTTCCATGGGCTTGTCATTCCTTTTAGCTCCTTGTTGAAAATTGATGTGCGAAGCAACCTTAGTGTGGTGAATTACTTTGGTGATAGAACCAGGCCATTGGAAATTGACGTACTCGGCCATCTCTTCAAGTCATCCCGCACAGAATTGTTGTTTTTTCTCAATGAAGTCTATCTTTTGAAAGATAGTATAGCCTTGAGATGTAAATCCCAAAACTTTCCCACATATTTGTGGATAGACTCGTTGGAGAGAAGCTTCAAACTCCGCCATTTGGTAAGCACTTTGTCCTTTGCATTGCTTGCGAGGAATTGGTTCATGATGGAAACTCATAGAGTTTTCCATGTCTTTGGGGCTTTGCCATTGCCATGAAGGCTAGCCCATCATTGACATGCAGATTTTTGGAAGTGCATAGCTACATGACATAGCTTGGAGGACTCCATGAAGCCCTCATCTCCAAAGACCGCATCAAATTGTTGGATGAAGGCCAATACCTTGTCGGTGGCACCAAAGGTGCCATCATAGGTAAGAAAAGAGATACTATTTCCTCCCTCTTTGAATTTCTTGAGCTTTTGGGACCTTCTCCACGCATGGTAGGATTTGCGATGTCCTCTCCTCTTGTATTCTCTAGGAGAATATCTACTGCTTTCTTGGAAGAGGAGGAAGATGTAGAAGAAGAAGAAGAAGAGGGTGACCTCTTTCTTGCCTTTTTCCTCCTTTGTTTCCTCTCTTCCCTTTCTGAGTTGTGATGAGGAGATAGACTATAGGTTGACCGTTTCCTCTTGGGAAGAGGAGTTGGCGACAGTCTAGACCACTATCTTCATGGAGCCACATCTTCAAAGGAACTTAGGGATTCGCTTTTTTCTCATTCTTTGGCTTCCTCCTCTCTTATTGGAGAGAGTCTTCTTTTGGAAGTCTCATCAAGAGGCCTCCTAAGCTCTCTCTCCTCTTTGAGAGGAAGGGAAATCCCATAAGCATGAAGTTGTTGAGTAACTTTGGCTTGCAAAGTAGGTGTTACGAGACTGGGCACCCTCCTCTGTTGTAGTGGTTAGCTGCAATTGGGATAGCTGGTGTAAAGGTTCATTATGTGCTGTCTATTTATTTTACTAATTGAGTTGATGATGATTTTGTAGAGTGGAATGCGGGGAGTTGATGAAGAGGCGACGGCAATCACTCTTGGCCATTTTTATTTGCACAGTATCTTAGAACATCATTGCAATAAGACACTATGGCTCTGTAAATAGTTGTAATGGGAACTCCCCTTATGGGTCATGCAAGAACTAATAAGCTTCAATCATTTGCAAAATTAAAGTGGTTGTAAAAAGAGGGGCCTCAATTTTTGGCACCTTAAACTCAAAATAATATATTAAATACCAACTCCACAAGAGAGGTGCCGTGGAGTTTGGGGCTAGATTTAGGTCTTTCTCTTGCAGATTCTCTTCTCTACTCTCTTAAGCTATGGTTATTTGCTGTGTACTCTCTAATCTAATCTCCATCTTTTACACATCTCTTACACTCTCTTACAAGCATGTCTATGTCAATTCTATGTTTACTGTGTGTGTGTGTGTGTGTGTGTGTGTGTGTGTGTGTGTGTGTGTGTGTGTGTGTGTGTGTGTGTGTGTGTGTGTGTGTGTGTCATAGTCTAGGTGAGTGTGTATGCTTGGAAATTGGAAGAAGAGGTGGACAAGTTGATGGTGATTGCTTGAAAGCTTGTGTTGAATATTTTAAGCGGTCAGTCTCCCCTTCTTCTCCCAACAGTGGTATCAGAGACTGGACACCCTCTTATTGTAGTGGTTAGCTTCAATTGGGATAGCTGGCGTAATGGTTAATTATGTGTTGTCTATTTATTTTACTAATTGAGTTGATGATGATTTTGTAGAGTGGAATGTGGGGAGTTGATAAAGAGGCGCCGGCAATTACACTTGGCCATTTTTATTTGCACAGTATCTTAGAACATCATTGCAATAAGCCACTATGGCTCTGTAAATAGTTGTAGTGGGAACTCCCCTTATGGGTCATGCAAGAACTAATGAGCTTCACTCATTTGCAAAATTAAAGTGGTTGTAAAAAGAGGGGCCTCAATTTTTGGCACCTTAAACTCAAAATAATATATTAAATACCAACTCCATAAGAGAGGTGCCATGGAGTTTGGGGGTAGATTTAGGCCTTTCTCTTGCAAATTCTCTTCTCTACTCTCTTAAGCTATGGTTATTTGTTGTGTACTCTCTAATCTAGTCTCCATCTCTTACACATCTCTTACACTCTCTTACAAGCATGTCTATGTCAATTCTATGTTTACTATGTGTGTGTGTCATAGTCTAGGTGAGTGTGTGTGCTTGGAAATTGGAAGAAGAGGTGGATAGGTTGATGGTGATTGCTTGAAAGCTTGTGTTGAATATTTTAAGCGGTCGGTCTCCCCCTCTTCTCCCAATAGTGGTATCAGAGACTGGGCACCCTCCTATTGTAGTGGTTAGCTGCAATTGGGATAGCTGGCGTAATGGTTAATTATGTGTTGTCTATTTATTTTACTAATTGAGTTGATGATGATTTTGTAGAGTGGAATGCGGGGAGTTGATGAAGAGGCGACGGCAATTACTCTTGGCCATTTTTATTTGCACAGTATCTTAGAACATCATTGCAACAAGCCACTATGGCTCTGTAAATAGTTGTAGTGGAAACTCCCCTTATGGGTCATGCAAGAATTAATGAGGGTCACTCATTTGCAAAAGTAAAGTGGTTGTAAAAAGAGGGGCCTCAATTTTTGGCACCTTAAACTCAAAATAATATATTAAATACCAACTCCACAAGAGAGGTGCTGTGGAGTTTGGGGCTAGATTTAGGCCTTTCTCTTGCAGATTCTCTTCTCTACTCTCTTAAGCTATGGTTATTTGTTGTGTACTCTCTAATCTAGTCTCCATCTCTTATACTCTCTTACAAGCATGTCTATGTCAATTCTATGTTTACTATGTGTGTGTGTGTGTGTGTGTGTGTGTGTGTGTGTGTGTGTGTGTGTGTGTGTGTGTGTGTGTCATAGTCTAGGTGAGTGTGTGTGCTTGGAAATTGGAAGAAGAGGTGGACAGGTTGATGGTGATTGCTTGAAAGCTTGTGTTGAATATTTTAAGCGGTCAGTCTCCCCCTCTTCTCCCAACCGTGGTATCAGAGCCTCGGGTTCGAGGATAAATCAGCACCAGATTTCAATTTTAAGAAGGAGTTCCTCTAATCGACAAAATCCCAATTGCAAATCATCGACCTTGCAATTCAAGGATTCAAGGACTCGTGGAAATTCGAAGTATAATTGATCGAATTTGCAGAAGAAAACTCGCCTGTTAATTGGTGGCTATTCAGCGACTGATTTCCAACTCGGCTTCATAACGACCCAAAATATGGTATGTCGAGTGTTCACCTTCAATTCTAATGCATAATTATTGCGGATTGTGAAGGCAAGAAGAAAGCATAAAAGCTTGGAGAATCGGAAGATTTTTGACTTCGAGCGAGTAATTGTTTTGTCATGATGAACGACATCGGAAGGCTTAATCAAAGAGGAAGGAAAGAAGGATCGAAGAAAAGAGGAGGAAATTCAAGCTTGTCACGAAAAATTCAAAGATTGAAGATAGAAGGAAGGATGGAAAGAGCCATCGAAACCCTCGGAGAACTGCCGTAATTCTCTTGCTTGAAAGCCTCAAGTTCGGTATTCCCCCTTGCCTTGTGCTTCCTCGATTCAACCATAGTACATCCACAATTTCTGCCATCTGGCTCACCCCTGCTGTGGGAAGGGCTGCCTAGCAGCGATTCTAACTCAAATTCCGACCGTGGGAAGGACCTCCAACTCATGCTGTCGACCTGCACGAAAATGCCCGCAGCTGCCACCAATGCTTTCGCCTAGGCCTGCTGGGTAAAATTCGTCACTCCCTCGCGGTCCGAAGCTCACCCTGCACGGCACCCTGAGCATCTCTGTGTACTCGCGCGCTGCCCGCAGCCTTCCAGCACGCCATGCAAGGCTTTTGGTAGTCTTTACACACCTTTTATAAAAACAAAAGATGGCTTAAAAACTTGGCCGGCCGCCCACTGCAAAAATTTACAAGCATTACCATTTAAACTTGGCCGCCCATTGTTCCTACTCGGCCGCCCACTACAGTCTACCTTTTACCTTGGCCGCCCCCGGCACTACCCGATTCAATTGGCTTCCCCACTGCAGCATACGGTCCTATTTTAAAGTAAACCTTCAAATCCATTTCACCCAAACCTCTAAAGGCTTTCCAATTCCATTGTGGACATTCAACTTAAGTATTAAGTTGGCCCCTTTTATTAAGGACTCGGGTATCTTTCTATAATCGCTTGGTTGGTCTCCAATTCTAATTCGATTGACTCCTTTGGCCGCACAAGCTTTCTATTTAGCTGTTCAAAGGGGAATATTGGTCGTTCATTCTTCGCCGAACATCTTCGACAACCTTTGGGGTGAAAGTTAAAAATTACCACTATTTTTTTTTTTTGGGATAAGGAGACCGCACGCTACAAAATTCAACTGGCTCGATGACGCACCGTCGGACCGTCTACTTCTCTGGCAATTTCCTAGCGCATCCCCATTTCGGACTGGACGCCTCCGCTATTTCTCAGGTAAGTACATTACATTTCTGCTATTTATTTTATTTTATTCCGCATATTGCATCTGTGAATATCACCAAATAGCCTTTTAAGCATTACCATTTAAGTATTTATAATTTTTATTTTTTTTTAAAGCACGCAATCCTGGCACACCTTCCTCAGGCACCCACGATTGCAGAGCAACTTCAAAATTTGCAGCAGTCACTCACATATGAACGCATGCAAAGGCAAAAACTTGAAGATAAATTATTGCATTCTGCACGCACCGAATCTGCACCGGCACCCAAGAAAAACAAAATTAGCAGAAAAGCCTTCACTTTCAAATATTTTGATGGCACTAAAGATGCTAGCACGGTTCTAGCATGGGTTAGTCAACTAGATGACTATTTTCATGATGAAGACTTTCCCGAGCGTGAAATGGTAAAGTGTGCATCCAATCATCTCACTAGCAGCGCTGCATTGTGCTGGAACGCCACCAAACAACATAGAAGAAGACCACGCACCTGGAATGCATTTCAAAAAGTGTTCTTACCTCAATTTTTGCCCACACAGTACAAAGTTAAAGCACGACGTCAATGGGATTTAATTCGGCAGGGTAGAAATGAAGATGTACAGAGTTACACTGACCGTTTTTGGAATTGTCTAATTCAATTGCAAGCTATTGAACATGTTAGTCGCAGGAAATTGAAGCGAAAGTACATATCAGGCTTGGCACTACAAATTAGTGCTGAGGTAGATATGTTCTAACCAGATTCTCTGTTAAAGGCCATTAATTTGGCTCTTAACGCAGAAAAGAAGAAAGGTGGACATTCCTCTCACACTGATCAACCTGCTAACACTAACCGCAACAAGAGACCTCCTTTCTCTCCTAACTTTGACAGAAGCAAACACTTTGACAGAAGCCGTACTTTTTTCAAAAGACGAAGATTTGACAATCCTCCTACAACTGCTCAACCTCATACGAGCAACAACAACAACAACACTCAGCAACGAGGCAACCAACATCCTTTCAACAAGCGTTCTCCTCCAAATTCTAATGGTAACAAAAAGGTGAAGTGTTTTAAATGCTTTCAGTATGGTCACTATGCAGATAAGTGCCCAAATGGTCATGCTAAGGGCAATGGTCAATCCAATGACCATTCAAATGGAGTCAACAGGAATTCAAATCAAAAACCCTTCAACAAAAACCGCCCCAACGGAGCTACTCTTAACCTCATTGAAGATGCTACACCCAACGACAATGAATTGGAAGTTAACTACGGTGAGGGATATGATCCTGATTATGATAATGATGACAACCCATCCTCAGGTACTCCTATATCTCCTCACACTTTGTTTAAAGTGCAAGGCACTGTTAAGGGTGAAAATGTCACCATTCTATTAGACGATGGTAGTAGCCATGATTTCATTTCCACACGATTGGCACAGCAACTATCACTCTCTGAAATCTCATCACCTCACAAGGTGAAAATTGTTTTTAATAATCAAAGTTTTAATTGTAAAAATCAAGTCACTATTGAAGTTTGCATTGATGAATTCACACAAGCACGCACATTTTTGGTAGCACCATTGCATGGTCTTGACATGATTTTGGGAATGCCATTTCGTCATGAATTTGACCCGTTGATTAATTATAAAACACGTAAAATGTCTCTCACTCATGATAATAAAATTTTCTCCATCCAAGCAATACTGGCACATCAAAAATTTCCACTCCTCTCTCACACTCAAGCCAAACGAGCAATTTGAAAACAGGGGAAAACATATCTAGTCTTGGTAAATCAAATTTCTGCTGAAACGGAAACTTCACATAACTCCACCCATGATGAATTCCTCTCTCAATTTAAAGATTGTTTCATGCATGATCTGCCACCTGGAATTCCACCATCACACCCAGAAGACCACAAAATTGACATCATACCAGGTAGTGAACCTCCTTGTAGAGCACCTTATCATGTAAATCCTATCGCACACAGGGAAATACAAACTCAAATCACTGATTTACTTGACCGAGGCCTAATCCGACCTAGTAGTTCACCATACGGAGCTCCAGTACTTCTTGTCAAGAAGAAAAATGGAACCTTTCGTATGTGTATCGACTACAGAGCTTTAAACAAGATCACCATTAAGAATAGGTTTCCTATTCCTAGAGTGGATGATCTATTAGACAAACTGAAAGGGGCAAACATCTTTAGCAAAATTGACCTTAAATCCGGGTATCACCAAGTCAAAAGATGTCTACAAAACTGCTTTCAGAACATAAACTGGACACTATGAATTTCTTGTCATGCCATTTCGTTTGACAAATGCACCAGCTACATTCACATGCATGATGAATCGAATTTTCATTGACCATCAAGATTTTGTGATTGTATTTTTTGATGATATTTTGGTATTCAGTAAATCTGAAGAAGAGCATAAACTACACTTAACACGTGTATTTGATCTGCTTGCACAAAATCACTTGTATTTGAATCCTAAAAAGAGTTCATTTTTCAAATCTGAAATTGAATATTTGGGACACATTGTATCGGGTAAGGGAATACATGTCGATCCAAAGAAAATTGAAGCCATTCAATCATGGCCTAGACCCAAAAACTTGCATGAGCTACGATCTTTTATTGGTCTTTGTAGTTATTACAGGAAATTTGTTCGTAATTTTTCTTACAAAGCACATTATTTGACTCTCTTATTGAAGAAAAACATGCCCTATGAATGGACTCATTTGCAAGAAAGCTCATTTAATGCACTTAAACATGCTTTGAATAATGCACCTGTATTGCAATTGCCTGATTTTGAAAGACCATTCTTTGTGGTAGTCACTGATGCTAGTGGAAAAGGTATCGGTGCAGTCCTCATGCAAGATAACCATCCAATTGCTTTCGAAAGTCGTAAATTCAAACCGTCTGAAACAAAGTTGAATACTTATGATAAAGAGTTGACTGTTGTGGTACATGCATTGAAAATTTGGAAACACTATGTAATGGGTACTGACTTGATCATTAAAACTGATCAACAAAGTATCAAATATTTACTTTCTCAGCCCTTAATAGATGATAGACATATTAAGTGGGCCGCTTTTATTCAAAATTTTCAGCCCAACATTCAATACCAACCTGGTAAAGAAAATGTTGTAGCTGATGCTTTGAGTAGAAGACCCCCACTTAATCATCTATCAACCATTACGGGAACTTCATTTGACACTATTCCTGACACTTATGCACATGATGATGACTTCAAAACGACATGGTTCCACATGCTTGATAATTTTGTACACACATTTCTCGAATACACTATTCAAGAAAACTTCCTTTATTTCAAACAAAAATTGTGTGTGACTAAACATTTCCGTACATTAATTATGAAGAATTGCACAAACCACCTTATGCTGGACATAGAGGATTTGCTGCAACTTTTCAAAATTTATGTCGTGATTTCTATTGGCCTACTATGAGAATGGATGTCAAACAGTATGTTTCAACTTGTCTAATTTGTCAAAAAATCAAAGCATCTAACAGGTAAGAAATTGGGACTTTTACACCCTCTCCCCATTTCTGAAAGACCTTGGGAACATATTTCAATGGATTTTGTTACTGGTTTCCCACTCACAACGCACAAACATGACATGATATGGACTATTATTGATCGTTTCTCTAAACAAGCGTACTTTGTTCCGTGTAAGAAAACACTCACAGCACATCAAGCTGCACTTTTGTTTCTTAAGACTGTTTTCCCACATCATGGTTTGCCTAAAGTGATTATTTCTGATTGAGACTCAAAATTTTGTAGTGCTTTTTGGACTACTGTGTTTGACAATCTTGGCACTACACTTGACTTCACTTCTGCATTTCATCCTGAATCTAATGGTCAAACAAAAGTCACCAACCGCACTATTATTGACTTGTTAAAGGCTTATGTTTCTTCTCAACCTAAGAAATGGGATGATTATCTACATATTTTGCAATTTTCATACAACAACACCACTCACACTGCCACGGGTAAGTCTCCATTTGAAATTGTCGGTCACTCTCTTCCTACTCCTGCTTCACGTCTTTCTAATGTTGTGCCTGCCACGCCGCTGATGATTTCACCTACTTACTTTCATGATATTTATGCAACTATGCGTTCTGCCATTAAACACTCACAAGAACTTTACACCAAGCATACTAACAAGCACCACAAGGCACACCAATTCAAAGAAGGTGATCATGTTTTACTTCGCATTGAAAAACGCAGGATCAAAAGCGTTGATACTAATGTCTTTGTTAAGCTTGCTCCTCATTTTTATGGACCTTTTAAAATTTCAGCTATCATTAATGATGTATCTTTTTGTTTAGAACTACCTACACATTGGCACATTCACAATGCCTTTCACATTAGTCTTTTACACCCATTCCGAGGACCCCTACCTACACACTGCATTTATGAAGACCCACCTTCACTTGTAGACCAAGAAGAGCAACTCATCCTTGATAAAATAGTTGACCATGAGACCACCACTACACGCACTAGAATGGTTTATAACCGTTACCTTTTGACTTTCAAGGGCCACCCTACAGAGGATGCCAAATGGATGCCTGAAAAGTTTTTTCGCAACTTTCCCGACCTTCTCCACACTTTCCATCACTCATGGTCCAATTGATTTCTCTATTGAGCAACTGAGGACAGATGCTATCCCTTGTGGGAGGGATGTTACGAGACTGGGCACCCTCCTGTTGTAGTGGTTAGCTGCAATTGGGATAGCTGGCGTAATGGTTAATTATGTGCTGTCTATTTATTTTACTAATTGAGTTGATGATGATTTTGTAGAGTGGAATGTGAGGAGTTGATGAAGAGGCGACGGCAATTACACTTGGCCATTTTTATTTGCACAGTATCTTAGAACATCATTGCAATAAGACACTATGGCTCTGTAAATAGTTGTAGTGGGAACTCCCCTTATGGGTCATGCAAGAATTAATGAGCTTCACTCATTTGCAAAAGTAAAGTGGTTGTAAAAAGAGGGGCCTCAATTTTTGGCACCTTAAACTCAAAATAATATATTAAATATCAACTCCACAAGAGAGGTGCCGCGGAGTTTGGGGCTAGATTTAGGCCTTTCTCTTGCAGATTCTCTTCTCTACTCTGTTAAGCTATGGTTATTTGCTGTGTACTCTCTAATCTAGTCTCCATCTCTTACACATCTCTTACACTCTCTTACAAGCATGTCTATGTCAATTCTATGTTTACTGTGTGTGTGTGTGTGTGTATGTGTGTCATAGTCTAGATGAGTGTGTGTGCTTGGAAATTGGAAGAAGAGGTGGACATGTTGATGGTGATTGCTTGAAAGCTTGTGTTGAATATTTTAAGCGGTCGGTCTCCCCCTCTTCTCCCAACAGTAGGGTTGCACATAGCTTGCTACAACCTAGTAACAAGATAATTAACAAACATGGGGCATCATCATTAGCACCTTCAGGTGCAAAATCAAAGTTATCAATGTTCATTCTACTCTCTTGGTTATTGTCATCCATGCCAATTAAACTTATGTATAGATTACTTTGTGCTTGGTACCTTCAAAAACCTTAGTCGCTACTATTCTTTACCATTGAAAATTAGTTCTCAAGCAGTCACACCCGTGTTCTAGAGTCAGTTGATTGCAAAGACTAGTGGAGAGGGTCTAACATTGCCTGGTTGATTATGGTTCCTGTTGATCTTTCTCGTAGCTTAATAATGGTTAATCCAAAGGCAAGGCCCAAGAGAGACTCCATTATTAAGACTATAGTTCCCAATGGTGTCCCTCAAACTAAGTCCTTCTCAACCAAGATAATAGATATGTGTCCCACTTACCCTATTGTAATGAACACGTCCAACCTTTCATGGAAAACTTAAGGACCTCTCTTCTTAAGTAAGAAAAGAGAAACCAATAGCTACGATACTAATGTAGTGGAAATGGATTAAGAACTTTGATAATAGTAGAATTAAGAGAATTAGAGTGAACATTTTCATGAGACTACTTTGAGAACATAGAGGGTGAACTTAATTAACTGTAGAAACATAACCATATATTTAATTAACTTTTGACATGAACAATACTTTTGCAAGAGAGAGAATTAGAGAACATGACAACAGTTAAGGACCGTATTTATGTAGAGCTGGTCCTCCCCTCCCCCCCCCCCCCACCCCCAATAGGCTTTTGTATTATAGATTCTCCCATCAAGAGAGAGACCTCGTACAATACAATCTTTGTGTTCCTTGTGACCTAGGTGATGCAATGAATATGGAAAGCTTCATGCATCACGATCATAACGTAAACCTGTAAAATCATTAACCATCCTTCGCCTCAGTCCCAAGGCCTCAAACACCTTCAAAGCTGGAGAGATCTAGTGGGGAATGAGGGTAGGGAAGAGGAAGAAGAAGTAACATACGAGAAAGAGATAGTTCCTCACTTATCATCACTCTTCTTGCATTGCATAGCATAGCATAATAACATAATAATGATGATGAAGAATATGGAAAGCTTAAGCAAGTATGGCTCTTGGTTGGATTTGCATTCCATAGCCAAGAGTGTTGGTGTAGTCTCTCAACTTCTCAACAATAAGCTTGGAGAAGGAGGTGGAGCTCTTGCACTTTAAACCTCGCACCATGAGAGAGAGTGTGTGTGGGGGGGGGGGGAGGGGAGAGTATACCCCACAAGCTAGCCCCTAGCTTCCTTGGTTGACCCCCCCTTGTAGCTCATGTTGGAAGTTGATTGGACCCCTTCAAGCCTAGCCAATCACGTGCAGAGTGTATATCAAGAAACCATGCTAGCCTTGGGACAAGTGTTCCCTTTCCCCTTTGAGAGAGAGGACTTGATAAATGCAGTAACAATGAATTAAATTAGCTAAATTATCATTGGACCCCTTGAGAGGCCAACCAATAGGCTTTAGGAACCTTAGGAGGGCAACATGGAGAGGAACTTGACATGTGTCCCTGTTGCTTCTTTAGGCAAGGCTTGACTTGTGTGAGGGTGTGTGTGTTCTCTCTCATGCTCCTACAATGAGGGCTCACCCCCCCATAATAAGTAGGGATGCTTGTTGACTTTTGGAACCCCTTGAGCCCCTCAAGCACATGTCATGGAGCACCTTAGCACCTTAGTCATTAAGCACCTCAAGCACCTTAGTCAGCAAGCATGACAAGCACCTGAAGATTGGGCCGGGTTCCCATCTCAAGCACATCTCTAGCTTGCCTAAGGTCAAAGTACTTTTAACACTAACCTTTGGAGGTCTTTACTGAAGCCAACCCTAAGGTCTTTAAGCTCCATTAACTAGCTTTGTTCTTTGATAGACCATCTCTCATTTAGACCCCTTTAACCTTGGCCCCGGGTTGAGATAGATCCACAAGCACATGTCTATAGTCTAACCCTTGTTTCCGTTTATTCTCTCACATTAAATGATTAGTTTAATATGAGAAAATCATTTGGATTGGCCAGATATTAGATTTTATGACAAACTGCCACATCAGCAGCATCAACACAATTCTTTATCCATGTTTTCTTTTAAAGGTTTTAGGCAGCTCGACCATAATATAGGGAGTTTTAGGGTTAGGTTTATCAAAACCTTTAACCTATGTTGTTGCTATGCCAAAAACTTGTGACACTTTGAAATTAATAGAACCAAGAAATGAAATCCTTGTCCGTGTTCCAATAGGACTAGTTTGCTTTGCAACCACAACAAACGATTGAATCTATTATACCACTATAATCGTAGAGGCACCACGTGCTAGCTAAGAAAAGAATAGACTAGAATAGACTTAAGCACTTCAAACACAATTGGAGACACACACACACACACACACACACACGATACACACGGAGTGGCGGAGTTCCACTCCTAGAAGTAGTGGACCCAAAAGCAGATAACTATCGAGGAGATTCTACTCTGCAACCTGCACACATCAAAATTCCAGAGAGGTCCTAAGGCACATATTTAAAGGCCCAAGGCCCTCAAAGCATTAGATACTAAAGATGGAACCAGAAAGGTTATTTTCATAAATTCAGGTTGTCCATATCACTTCCATGATTTGCGGTTTGATTTTCAGGATGTTCAAAATGGTCTTCTTCAATTTGGTCACTTTCAAGCATTTTAAACAGATCTATGTATGAGTGAGATTTGTGAGTTTTATTTGATGCTGTAAAAAATTGGTCACCCTTCACTTTATTGAAATTAGGGATAAGAAGGGGACAGCATCCGTAGCATTCTAAAAGTTGCACATACAATGGGATTTCTTTGTATTAAGAGCCCCTATAAAAGACTAACCAATAAAAACAAATTCATCTTGTGCAGCTTTAGAGGTCATTTCCAAAGCTGGAAGCTTCACTTAGAAGATTCAATGAATGATCGACTCTATCAAGGACTGATGACTGTTAAGATGTATATGTTCGGCTTGTGCCACCTTAGCTGTTTTGGATCTAGACAAAACAATGTAAAGAATCAATTTTGTAAAGGGAGAGTCTCCCTAGTATGGTCATGGTCTCGGGTAAAATCATGGACTACTGGTGTCTCAGGGTGCACATGGTGCTATACTGTAATTTTGTCTCGTTTCTCCTGTTAATATAACTCTCACAACTTTGTTGGAAAAAAAAATCCAATCTTTTTGTTGATCGTGCATGATCATTTTTTTAACATAAATGATAAGTTTACCTTTTTTATTTAGTTCTCAAATTTAGTGTGAGACCATCTCAACTCCACCTTTTAATGCTTGATGTCACTAAAACATTTAGTCATAGGGGGAGCTCTTAGAACTCGGTCTCTTGTCATGCATTCTCTCTCTAACTCTATGCTTCGACACGTCGACTTTGACATGGTATCAAAGAATCTTGCTCACTGATCATGTGGAGTTTTTTGCTCCACGTTGCATCTTTTTGAAAAGCTCACAATCCAACCCTAATTTGCAACTACTAGAATTTTGAAACCCATAAAGCCCAACATTTTTGTGACTTAGCTCTTCTCTTAAGCATTTGAACCTCCTCGAGCGAGTGATTCTTCAGATACTTTACGTATTTCAAGTCCTTGGAATACTTGATCATCCATTTGGCTCAAGTGTCAACCCATAGTTGACACTAATACTCCATCCTATCAAGA
The DNA here is from genome assembly GCF_014529385.1 of Adiantum capillus-veneris. Classification (NCBI taxonomy): domain Eukaryota; kingdom Viridiplantae; phylum Streptophyta; class Polypodiopsida; order Polypodiales; family Pteridaceae; genus Adiantum; species Adiantum capillus-veneris. The sequence goes on along the minus strand of NC_140943.1, from coordinate 62,006,575 downwards.
TCTTCTGTCAGGAACGGCGGGCCATGGTCTTCTTGAGATTCCTTCCTATTGGAATCTCTATTTTTTTCCTCGACTCCTTGGCTAGGATTGGAGTGCTCATCATCTCCCTAAAGATGGGTAGTCAGTGGAGCACTTTCCTCTCTATCGAATTCACTGCTAGACCCATGTGTGCTATAGGAAAAGGGATTGGATCCTCCATAGAAGAAGAATTTTTTGAGTTCTAATACCACTGTAACACGCTTGGACACTCCAAGTGAGAAATCTACAACAACACATGAGAGAATTGCAAACTACTCAACTTGAAGAGAGAGAGAGAGGGGGGGGGGGGGGGGGGGGGGGGGGGGGTGAAAAGAATCACTTATCATTTCTAGATGCACTGGCCCTACAGACTAACGTCCCTTTCGGTATTTCTTCTTAGTGATACTTTACAAGGTACAATGTCCAAGGGTTCTAAATCTGCAAGTGCTCCCAAGCTAATCTGATAAAAGAGAGGTCTTGGCTCTGCTTGTAAACATGTACAAGGGGCCTTGAAGCAATTTCCCCCAAAAGTTGTTTAGTGAAAAGCTATGGTCCCAAGAGCTACTATGTCCGAAAGCATGCACCCTTGGGGATGGCCATAAAACGTTGGTGTCCATACATGCCATGTCAACAACCTCCACAATTTCTAGGCATGCCCGTATGAAATGCCACATTAGTAGCCTCTACACAATTTCGGATCCATGTTTTTTCTTAAGAGGTTTTAGGCACCTCGACCATAATGTAGTGAGTGTTAGGGTTAGGTTTGACAAAACCCTAACCCTATGTTGTTGCTACGTCAGAAACTTGTGACACTTTGTAAGGATATCACAAAGTTTATTAAGAAGTAATTGAAGTACTTGATAGAACCAAGAAATGTCATCCTTGTAAGTTGTATGTGATCCAATATGACAAGTTTGCTTTGCAACACAACAAACGATTGAAGATCTGATACTACTATAATCATAGAGGCACCACGTGCCAACTTAGAAAAGAATAGATTTAAGCACTTCAAACACAGCTGGACACACACACATAGAGTCCACACGGTACACACAGAGTGTAGAGTTCCACTCCTAGAAGCAGTGGACCCAAAACCATGGCACCCCTTTTGGTATTTCTTTTATATTGCTCTGACATAAGGATAAACATTGAGGAGATCCTACTTTTCAACTTGCACACATCAAAATTCCAGAGAGGTCCCTAAGGCACATATTTAAAGGCCCAAGGCCCTAAAAGCATTAGATACAAAAATTGGCACATTTCCATAAACTTCATGTTGTCCATACCACTTCCATTATTTGTGGCTTGATTTCTAGGATGTTTGTACTGTCAGCCATGTCATCAATTTTTAGTGTTTAAAATGGTCCTCTTCAATTTGGTCACTTTTGAGCACTTTAAACAGGTCCCTTTAGCACATCATATTTTTTGTGTTAGATGCATGGTCGTGCATTTATAGTTGGGTTAGGCCAACCATTTTGGCACCAAATTTGAATTTTTCTCATTTTTACCCATTTTGTGGGGTTTTTTGGTTTACCTAATATCTGTATTCTTGTGAGTTTTCCCTACCTAGTGCTACTTCCTTATGTAAGGGCCTGGGATAGATAGTCATTCATCATGGTTTTGAGTCACAAAATTTCCTCACATCTCTGTTGCATGCTCTCTCTCTCTCTCTCTCTCTCTCTCTCTCTCTCTCTCTCTCACACACACACACACATGCTTCCACATTATGCACTCTCTCAACAAAGTGTGGTCTATCGCTGACCACTGCTTAATACGGGAGCTATTATGAAGGACACTTTCGGAACATACTACTTAGTCTTGCCTTCTTGAAGGTGTTACTAGATTAGTCGTATGGATGCTCTGGGTTTGGATTGTTTTTCTTTTCTTTGGATGAGTTACTACAGACACCACAGGTCCTTTTTGGCTTCTTTTGGGCCGTGACTTTTGCAACCCTTCTGGCACTCCTTTTACGGCCAATGTTTTGATCTCAAGAGAAATTTTTAAAGTCAGTTTGGGACTTTCTTCTTGGAGTAGTATCTTTCCTTTGCAGTGACAGAGTATAATAGTTGTACACATTGAATATGACAATTGTTGAATTTTATGCATTTGGAATGAATGCCCAATGTGGTTTTTCGTTTTCTAGTACATAAGTGGGTCAAGTAATTCAAGGGGGAGGGGGTACTTAAGGTCCTCGAGTAGAGTAAAGGCAGCACTCTGTCCCCATTGTATAGTCATCTGTTCATTGCTAATTCGGTTGGCTTAGAACTCTGTCTCTGTCATGCATTCTCTCTCTAACCCTATGCTTCTACACGTTGACTTTGGCATGGTATCAGGGCATCTTTCTCACTAATTGTGTGGAGTTTTTTTCTCCACGGTGCACCATTTTTGAAAAGCTCCCAATCTAGCCCTAACTTGCATTTTTGAAATTTTGAAACACAACCCATAAAGCCCAACGTTTTTGTGACTTAGCTCTTCTTTCAAGCATTTGAAACTTTATCACCAGAAGGCATCTAGGATCTTTTGGAGAAGCGCGTTTTACAACATTGTATACAAGGCTCTAGAGGGGCTCGACTGTGTTTTCAACTACTCCATCCTCATTGTGTTGAGATGTCCCCTAAGCGCCTGGCAGTGGCCTCAGATCACGGTCTATAGTTTCGTGGTGGTTGCCACAACATGCTTCAACCTAAGAGAGGCAAGTAAGTGGCAGAGAGGGGCAATTGGAGCTCCCAATACTTGATCTGGACCCGTGTGTTGGAAGTTGAAGTCATCGATATTTGAATCTATGTGTCGAAGTCCAAAAGCACATTGCATCTAGCAAAAAACCAACATGACACATACCAAACACTATGGATATTGTGGACAATCCATTATTGTTGGTAGGATTACGGATGAGGTGTGAACCAAAGTTCATCATCTTGAAAATCTTGAACATGATGTGCTCACATGTTCTTAAATGGGGATTCTTGGATGTAGTGTGGTCTACAGTTCAACTTTCTTTGCGGCAACCAATGCTCAAGAGATCATTCTCTCGTGGTTGTAAATCCGTTGGCATGTATCTGGTAGTAGATATATTATTGGATGTCCATAGTAACTCCTTCGTCGACTTGGTCTTCCTACGTAAGTCCCTATGAGCTACAAAGAGGGTGTTGAAATTTATGCATCTCAAGCGAATGTCCAGTGTGGTCTCTTTTTTTTTTTTTTGGTAAGTGTTTATTTTACTTAGTTGAAATGAATGTGGTCAGGGAAATTAGGCCGGGGGGGGGTACTACTTAAGGTCCCTAGGTAGTATAAGGAAGCACTCTGCTCCCATTTTCTAGTCATATATTCATTGCTACGCTGGTTAGTTCAAAAAAATTTCTCTCTCTTTCCCTCTCTCATGCATTGTATCTCTAACCCTATGCTTCCACATCGTCAACTTTGATGACAACACCTTAATACGCAGACCTCTTGGCGGTTTTGATCAACCAAACTACCAACTACACTCGTGTAGTATTGTTCTTCAATGGTCATTGCAATAGCAGACATCTTCAGTTTTTATCTCACATATTTGCCACCTGGTGGCTTATTCAACATCAAGTGCTAAGTGCTTGTGTTAGAAAATTCAACACTCTTGTTGTTTCACCTTGATCTAGGGCATACTTGTATGGCTAGTGTGTCTCCCAAGCCTGCCACCCATTGCATACCATTTAGATTGCATCTTTGTTCAGTTGCCCACTTTGGGTCAGTTGTTCATTTTAATGTCCAATTCCCATTCTAGCCCTATTATTTTTTGAGTGCCCATATTTTATTGTTGTAGGATTGTTGGGTTATTCTTCCTAACTCCATCTTTGACCCCTATATAGGTGGGCCATGTAGGAGGTGTAGGTGAATGTGAGCTGTATCTATCACCAACCAACTGTCTATGGTTGATGGTGGGTATGGCGAGGCTGATCATCCCCCCTCACATCTCTCTCTCTCTCTCTCTCTCTCTCTCTCTCTCTCTCTCTCTCTCTCTCTCTCTCTCTCTCTCTCTCTCTCTCTCTCATGCACACTCTCACAACATGAAGCCTGACTGTCCTTTAGGGTAGCAACGAAAAGATCAAGCCCCTCTAAGTTCAAAGAAGGACCATGTTTAAATTCTCATGTCATGTGCACATCTAACCCTATGTGCATGTGGACAAGTCAGCTCCTACTTCTAGAGTTTACGATAGCCTAGGAAGTGTTCTAGCACCATTGTGAGCCTTTAGCAAATAGCAAGATGTGCATGCCCAAGCACTTTAGATTGGTTGCATGCCCTCTAATTGCACATGAGCACATCTAGTGTCTGTTAGGTGTAGGCATTGGCCATATGGTAACATCAATAATGTAGCCTAGGTAGATCATCATACGAAGCACCTCTTATCAGTGGGTTACTAAATGATTAATAAGGGACCTCATCACGATCATTTTAACCTGGTCATGAGGTTTTAAAGGCCTTGCCCTACCTCACCTGCCTACCCTATAAAGGTGACCCCTAAGGTCACCATTCATTCATAAGTTAAGTACCAAGTATCCTCAAGAGCAGCATGCCCTGACATTTTTCCATCGCCCTTTTCAACTTTTCCATCCTCATTCAACCATGTATTCCTTAGCACCTCAATTCCCCAAGCATCAATTGATCCATCAATGTTTTGAAGCAGATGAGCACTACAAAAACATTCAACCCTCGTTTAGTACCAGTGTTTTCAGATTCCACCACCATATCCATAGCATGTTTGCATTACCGGATTACACTTGTAGTTTTCAGCCCAATTTCACCATTGTTTTAGATTTGAGACTTCATTCATATCCTCACCAACACCCTTGACATCGGCCATAGTAGATCAGCCTCCATAGCCTTATCAAGGTGTATAATCCTAACAGTTTCCCTAGTGTTTTGGATTTTAGCTCTTAGCCTCGCAAATCCAAGCATCTATCGCAATAACCCAGTAGCATCTCAACATTTAGGACCATTGTATCAACATTTGTGCAATCTAAAGCAAATACTTCTCTAGCGATAGAGAGGGGGCCCTTGGAGGGGATTTTGGGACCCCATCCAGTGTTATCTTCTCTCTCTCTCTCTCTCTCTCTCTCTCTCTCTCTCTCTCTCTCTCACGGAACCTTCACTCACAATATCTCTCTCTCTCTCTTTGTCTTCTCTCTCCATGTCTATTGTGCAATCTCTCATGAACTAAAAGGAAACTTGTGTATGTATTGAGCACTCATCCTAGGGTATCAACTTAAATCACTTCCTCTCCACTTTACATCTCAACCTAACATCAAGGTGCGCAAATTTGGAAAAGGGCAAGAGACGTCTTTTCAAGGGATGGGAAGCTTGAAGAATAAGAGAGTTTTCTATCCTTTTTTACCTTGGATCTATGGACAACGTCATCTCTCTTGATACAATGTGTCGCTTGTCTCTCACACTAGACAAGTTGGGTACTCCATTAACTTCAAGTTTTTCTTTTGAAGGGTTGACTACTATCGCAACTCCAATTCAAGGTCAACTCAATCTTCAGATTGGAGAGTACATAGATTGAGATTCATTTTTGATAGCACCCATAGAGGGACGCAACATTATTTTGGATATTCCATGGCACTTTTGAATCTATCCAATCCTTGCTTATGTTGAGAAGACCCTCAATTGAATGTGGCAGGCAAGCAAATAAAAGGTCTACGCTAATGTAGGGGATTGTCAATTCCTCATTGTAAGCCATCTTTATGTTAAGAAACAAATAAAGAAGTAAATTTTTTTCTTACATGATTTTTGCTTGCGAGAGATTTCTCTAAAGAGATTTCTGCGTTGAGTCTTGATGAGAAGCATTTTCAATCTATTGAAAAGTGTAAACATTGTTTTATTGAGCCACTTCCATATAAGTCACAGCATGAATGCTCGAAAGATTGAAGTATTGATCTTGTACTAGTTAGTTCTCCTTCGAACTAGCCTCGATAAAGGATAATTTTGAAAGGTCAATACGGGGAGATTCAAGTATTGATCTTGTACTAGCTAGTTCTCCTTCGAACTAGCCTAGATATAGGATAATTTTGACTGATCAATATGAGGAGATTCTTAAGCAAGTAAACGAGCTTGTCTGAGTACTAGCTTTTCCTTATTGTGATACATTTTGTATGTGCATAGACTATAGCTCTTGAAGACACATATCACATTCACCAAATGATGGATAAAATGTTTAGACCTTAGCAGTTTTTGATAAGGCTTAACTAGCACACCTGCCACATTCACCAAAACGATGAATAAAATCTTTAAACCTTATTGGTTTCACAAATTGCAAAAGCATACAAGTTGCGAAGGATTAGCAAACTCCTACTAGCACGCACGCGCGCACACACACACACAGAGAAGAAAATTAATCCATCTTCTTTCGCTTTCATCTCTGTCAAATAGAATGAATACAGTGAAGAGCGATGTAAATGACTACTTGTACTTTCAAAATAGCACATCCCTTCAATCTCTAAGATTAGAGAGGATGTATGGTATGGCGTTTGTGTTATATGATTTGATATGAGATCCCATTTCAAGGTTCTAAATCAAGTATGCTATATGTGTGCACAACATTATATTACTGCATTACCTTGTACCTTAGAGCTTAGAAGGCGGAAGTTGGTGGGTGGGCCAACTTTTTAAATTGCTAAAAAGGACTAAGTAAACATATGACTGTAGGCGGAAAGGTATGGGCTTTCTAAAGTCTAGAGGGTGGTTTAAGGACCCTCTACATTGGAAGTGCTTCTAAGTGTTGTGGAAGGTCTATGACAACATGTTTCCTTCTTGTTTTCCATAGCTTGTACCACCCAAGAGACGGGTCATTTTGGTAGCTCTTGGTCTTCTTGCTGCTTTCAAGTAATATCGCCTTTGCTTCTCACTCAAAGAGACAAAAGACCTTCCACCACAAATTCACAAGTGTTCTACCCTCCACATCTCACCTAACCATAAGAATGGGTGACGCCCTACTACAATCTATTGGTAATCTCCAAAATGTCAAAGCAAGACTCGATGTGCTTCGCCACTATCCGCAAGAGAAACGATAAATCCTTATCATGTCGTAAAATTCAATTCTCACTATGTGCATCTATACAACAGACCATGCATACATTTGTTTTGGCTTTTGTTTGACGCGTGGGATTTGACAAAGGGACCTTTTGATTCTTGATGGGAAGGAAGCTCAGCACAAGCCATTACCAAACCTTCATTCCTATGCTACAAGGACACATAGCATAGACCATATAAAAGCACAATGGCTCATTTTGAGGCCCATGGTAATGCAAAACTCTAAGCAAGATGTAATCCAAGACAGAAAAACTTGAAAAGACAATGCATATCAACAAACATGTGAATGGGGGTGATGCAAAAAATTCGATGCAATTTAATTTTTGTAGATGAAGGCAAGAATAACTACATTTATACATGACAACACTTGATTATTGGCTAATCAACCAAAGCCTTATGGTATGGTGTAGGGTTAGCCTTAAATAGTAATCAGTCCATTAGTGGATAATCTGGTAGCAATTGATGATAGTTGGTGAATGCCCCAGTGCATGCAAATGTTAAGAGACAGGTTACTATGCAAAGCTGCTAGAGAGTCAACTTGACCATAATACCGACATGGTTATCAGATGAATCAGATTCAGGTTAAAAAAACATGATCCACAAACAAGGAAGGAAACAATTGGCCCAAAAGAAAGATGTGCACAATTAAAGAAAGCTGACTTCATCTACAAAACAGCAAGAAGGCACTTGAAAGACCTGAAGGAGAAATGTCCTTAGGACAGTTTTAGGAGGCAATGATTCTCACTTGACTATTTGCTTTTTCTTTGGGCTTTTGATTGCCTTTTTGATAGTATGTTTACTTTTTACATACATTTTTGGGCTAGACTTGGCAAGCTGGCAAAGGGTAAAAAGCCTCTTGACTGTCCGCAAGCCAGCACAGCGGTAAGCACATTTCCCACTTGGGATGCCGTCGGGGTCGCTGGTCGGGGGCAGTCAATCTGGCCCCTACGTCCACTATCGATTGCTGACAGTAATTTGACCATGCATCGTTCGATTGAGAACACATCAGCAACCATACCATCCATGACAGGTCAGCGTTCAACTATTTGCAGGCCAGTAAATGGTTTCCAGCTTAGCAGTCAGAATTCTAGGTCATCATTGCCAATCATTGCTTGGCAACTGAGCAACTTTTCACATACATTTTTGGGCTCGACCTGCCTCATCACTATATCACACGGGCATGCTCGAATGGGATCAATGGTGGAGGAAAACACGGGGCACGCCAATCGTGGACCATCACATTCGACATTTTCCCCGAATTTACTAGTCTGCCCGATTTTAAAAATTTGCCCCGAATTTACTACTCGACCCACATTTACAATATGACATACTCGAATCATCTATATTTCAACGAACGCATGCGGGCGTAGTGGTTAGTGCTCATGGCTCGCAGTGGGGAGGTCACGGGTTCAAGACATGGGTGTGGACCACCCCGAATTTACAAGCCTACCGGAATTTACTGTTCTCCCCGAATTTACCAAATGTCCCGAACTTACAAATATGCATATGGCGGTCCAAATCACCTCAACCGTCGATCCCATTTGAAGCCTCCCGTGCGAGATAGTGTGGAGGCTAGACCTAGCAAGCTGGCAAAGGGTAAAAAGCCTCTTGACTGTCCGCCAACCAACAGGGCGGTAAGCACATTTCCCACTTGGGGTTGCCGTCGAAAAGTTGCTGGTAGGGGGGACAGTCAATCTGAACCCTATATCCACTATCAATTAGTGACAGTAATTTGACCATGCATCATTCGATTGACAACACATTAGCAGCCATGATATCCGACAGGTCATCGTTCAACTGTCTGCATGCCAGTAAACAGTTTCCAGCTCAGCCATCAGAATTCTAGGTCATCATTGCCAATCATTGCTTGGCAACTCAGCAGCAGGAATAAGTAACGCCATAATCATTTCTTCCCATTCAACCACTGCAGGGCACATCAACGCATGGAATAGCCAGGTCACCCTCGCATACTCTTCTGCTGTCGCCTTGTCGGAAGACACTACCTGCAGCATCTATATTGCTTGGCCCCCCTCCCAACGACCTTGACGGTCAGGAACGGTCAGTAAACATAATATTGACTCCCACCATGGCTCCTAGCCTCTGCCGGTCACCATGGGGTCGTCAATATTATGGAGAATGGTTAGTAAATGACCATTCCCTACCCCATATAACCCCGTAAACACGCTTAGTCTTAAGGCCCATTATTGCTTAGTCCAATGGCCCACAATTACTCCCAAGAGTTCTGATATTTTGCTCATGTCACCTTGAGCTTGGCAGCACTAATGAGCACAAGTATAGGCCACTTTTTGCGAGAATTGACAGGCTTGGGAGCATGATCAGCATGGAATGCGTTTTGACAGGGTCCGGACTCTGGATAGGTTAACCATCTTCGCTCAGGGCATTGAATTTTGGCCAAAAAGATAAGGCAGTCGTCACATTGGAAGCATTTTTGGGGTTAAAAACAAAACAAATTTACATCATAACTTTAGACTTTTAATTCGAACCAGAGAAACCATGAGGTATTTCTGTGACTCAGTAACCACACAAGGTATGTATAAGAGAGAAAGAGCAAGACCCATGAATTTGACAATCCCGAAACAGCATCAATAAAACAGACAGTTAGTTAGTAGCCTTTAATCTGCACATCCAGACATTGCCAAAGAGAGAGACAATGTAAGACATTCCATCATCTCAACTCTTACCTTCAGCTGTATTACATCACAACAAATAAAAACTTCCTTTCATTCACACCCGAAGGCGCCATCACTTTTAAAGAGGAGACAGATAACAACGCTTCCCAAGATGGATCACCGCGGCATCACAGAGTAGTCGCACACTATCCATATGGAGAGCCATGTGACGCAACTTCTTTAACCACACTCTCGGACACCTAGAGCATGGGATTTCAGAATAATTATATCTAGGGGAGTCAATAAGCTTGAACATCTGATGGACGACCGTCGACGAGTCTATGATGCTATATTGATGGGGGCTATGATGGGGGAAGTAGAAGAGGCACTAACTACATTCAAACTTGATAAACTCTTTTGCTGCCGGTTGTATTGGCAGTGTTGTCGCGCTCTCGGAGAACGAGGTTTGTATGGAGGGTTGCAGGAGTCATACTCATGAGTGAACCAAGTGACCAGACTCTCTCTCTCTCTCTCTCTCTCTCTCTCTCTCTCTGAGAAAGTACCAAATAGGGTGGGGAAGCTCTACCTGTGCTTTACAAGCACTATTGCGCTATCTGGGCTTGATCCTTTACCAATCCTCGGCTATGGTGAGCTTGCCTGCAGCCACAGGAAGCGCCAGAGCCGTGCTAGAAAAGCTAGAGGGCTTCGTTAGCTATCTCCCTAATAAGAAGCTTGAAGAGAAAAAGCTTTGGCGTGGGGTGGGGTGGGGTGGGGTGGGCTGGTTACCATGATAGTTGCCATTGCTCCTGGGCACATTAAGAAGGCTTGCCGCCTTCAAATTTTGAGCTGGGAGCCTCATACCACAGAGAGGACACTCACGGGGATTTGGCTAGATTATCCACTCTCTATGGAGACATTACTCGTACACACAAACCCTTAAATAGCTTTATTGTTTTGTTTTGTTTTTGGAGTCGGGTAGGGCACACTCGGCCGCTCCCCTCATACGCCAAAAAAGTATACAAAAAGAACGACCAGGACTATGCACCTAGAAATCGAAGGCAGATGCTTTTGTCACTAGTTTCCACAAGTAATCTCGCCTTTGCTTCTCACTCTCAAAAAAGACAAAAGACCTTGCTGCTTTCAAGTAATCTCGCCTTTGCTTCTCACTCTCAAAAAAGACAAAAGACCTTGCACCACAAATTCACAAGTATTCTACCCTCTACAACTCACCCAACCATAAGAATAGGTGACGCCTACTACAATCTATTGGTAATCTTCAAAATGTCAATGCAGGAGTCGATGCTTCGCCACTATCCGCAAGAGAGAGGATAAGTCCTTATTACGTCGTAAAATTCAATTCTCACTATGTTTACATATACAACAGACCATGCCTACATTGGTTTCAACTTTTGACACATGGGATTTGACAAAGGGACTTTTGATTCTTGATGGGAAGGAAGCTCAGCACAAGCCATTACCAAACCTTCATTCCTTTGCTACAAGGACAACAGAGCAAAGACCATATAAAAGCAAAATAGCTCATTTTGAGGCCTTTGGTAATGCAAGCAAGATGTAATCCAAGACAACAAAACTTGAAAAGACAATGCATATCAACAAACATGTGGATGGGGGTGATACAAAAAATTCAATGCAATTTAATTTTTGCAGATGAAGGCAAGAATAACTGCATTTATACATGAAGACACTTGATTATTGGCTAATCAACCAAGGCATTATGGGAAGGTGTATGGTTAGCCTTGAATAGTACCCAGTCCATTAATGGATAATCCAGTAGCAATTGATGATAGTTGAATGCCCTAATGCATGCAAATGTCTTAGATTCAGGTTACTATGCAATGCTGCTAGAGAGTCAACTTGACCACCAAGGTCCAAGGTCGCCGGGCAGGTCAGCCCATAATATTGCCTCCCACCATGGCTCCCGGTCTCCGCCAGTCGCCATGGGGTTGTCAATATTATGTGAAATGGTCATTAAGTGACCATTCCCTACCCCATAATACCAAGTGTGAGAGATATGGTTATTAGATGAATCAGATTCAGGTTAAAAAGAAAGGAAACAATTGGCCAAGAAGCAAGATGTGCACAATTAAAGAAAGCTGACTTCATTTACAAAACATCCAGCTTCTGCAAAACAACAAGAAGGCACTTGAAAGACCTGAAGGAGAGATGTCAGACAAGGCTTAGAACAGTTTTAAGGGGCATTGATTCTCGCTTTACTATTTGCTTTTTATGGGCTTGTAATTGCCTTTTTGATAGTATGTTTACTTTTACATACATTTTTGGGCTAGACCTGGCAAGTTGGCAAAGGGTAAAAAGCCTCTTGACTGTCCGCAAGCCAGCAAGGTGGTAAGCACATTTCCCACTTAGGAGCAAATACGTTGAATGCACCTCTTGAACACCATATAAAATGAGGAGAAATTGTATTTAACTCCCTATTTAATGCATCTCATCGACATTGACCATGCCCATCAACATCCAATGTCACCTTGAGCTTGGCAGTACTAATGAGAACAAGTATAGGCCACTTTTTCGCGAGAATTGACAGGCTTGGAAGCATGATCAGCATGGAACGCGTTTTGACAAGGTCCGGACTCTGGATAGGTTAACATATCAAGCCGTATTACATTTCTTTGATCAAGTAAAAACATGCCATTTCACAATCAAAAAGGTACATAGTTCTAGGTTACAAGCCCTTCCAAAATCCACACACACACTCTGCTCTAAAATTAGACCGAAACATTCAAGGTGAAACACGATGTTCGCTCAGGGCGTTGAATTTTGGCCAAAAAGATAAGGAAGTCATCACATTGGAAGCATTTTTGGGGTTGAAAACAAAACAAAATTTAAATCATAACTTTAGACTTTAACCATGAGGTATTTATGTGACTCACTAACCACACAAGGTATCTAAGAGATAGAGAGCAAGACCCATGAATTTGACAATCCCGAAACAGCATCAATAAAACAGACATTGCCAAAGAGAGACAATGTAAGACATTCCATCATCTCAACTCTTACCTTCAGCTGAATTACATCACAACAAATAAAAACTTCCTTTCATTCACACCCGAAGACGCCATCACTTTTAAAGAGGAGACAGATAACAAGTAGTTGCAAGAGTGCTTCCCAACATGGAGACCCATGTGACCCAACTTCTCCAACCACACTAACGGACACCGCTATGGCAATCCCAAGACATCATGCCATTAATGTAATAAAAACCAATGCAATAACACCATCACCTTGTGACCAGTGCAAAACTAGGGCTTGTCATTGATGGACAGGATACCCTTGCAGATCATGCTAATACAAGCGAACCATTACGAGTGTTTCACCTGCAACACCTTACCCATTTCAGTATGGGCCATAGAACCTGGCATGTCTTCAGACCCGGATCCAGTGGCCTCTACGAGTATGGCTGGCAATGAAAAACTCGCAACTTGAAATCTTTGACACAATGTGTAGAACAAAAGCTTGCAATAAGTAACCCCTCTCATGCAGACATGGTTTGCACACAGAAGACCTAATTCTACACGCACATAGCAAAGGGAACAGAATCTTAAAGAATTTTGAATGGTAAAAGACACGGCCATTCAGTAGCGTTCCGTCAACAGCATCGTTCCACATAGCTCGAGCATGGGCCATTTGCAGTCCACAAACTTCATCCGCATGGGCGTCATCGCAAAGATTGTGACAACACAGAAGAAGAACAACAAAGAGGGAGCTCCAAATGGCCAATGATCGAGCTATGGAGGACAATGCTTCTGAGTTTTGCCTCATGTGGCTCGCAGCAGGACGTTGCACCAAGATCTACACTTATCCCCAATTTCACTCCTCTTGAACGTGCCCGCTTATGATTGTGTTGATCGTTACCAATGACTATGTGTTGATCACTACCCCATATGTCACGTTCTAGCCTGAAGGCCATAGTGATTGTTCCCATTTTCCTACTGAAAAAGGAGAAGTTGTTATTAAAAAATGTGTAATTTTATGATTGGTTGGTTGCAAGAGCAGACACTCATTACAAGTATAGGCCTTGAAAGACACTCTTTAGAAGGATCAAAGACTGTCAGGACACTCGTTACAGGGATAGGCCTTGAAAGACACTTTTTGCAAGGATCAAAGACTGTCAAAGCTCGCCTCTGTTCAAAGTTCGCCATCACACATGGCCCCTCTCTCTCTCTCTCTCTCTCTCTCTCGTCAGACAGACGATCTCCCTGAGTTTCATCGCCTTCATCACATAGACCATCCCCCCCCCCCCCCCTCTCTCTCTCTCTCTCTCTCTCTCTCTCAAATCGTGGGGTTGGCTAAGCTGCAGCTTGTTTCTCTCTAGAGTCGAAGAGGGCAAGGAAACGTGCAAGAGTTGTGGAAGCTTTGCAGGGCCCGCTTGAGCCTCGTCGATGTGAGCTTGCTTTGCTTCGACACACAGCAGCTACAAAATTTCTCGACCTACTGTTTTCAGTGCTCCGCAATCAGCACGATAGTGATTGCCTTGCTGGTTACATTGCCGATAGTACACTCCTTAACTACGTATACTAGTTGTTATGGCCTCTGAAGATGACCTCTTTTCTTATGCAGAAGAGGAAGGAGAGATAAAGGATGATGATTACGCACATGACGATTTGAAGAGGCCTCTGAGGCGCAAATCCTTTAAAAGAAACACTTGCCTGAGTTGAAGACTCTATGCAAATCCCAAGAAGTGCTTATATGCAGTTTGCCCGACAATACACTAGTTCCAGAGATGGAAAGCTCTTCTTGGCCATGCAGAGACCTTCAAGAAAAAGAGGATCCTGCAACATAGAGGCTATGCTGAGGCTATCAAAGAAGCTCTACGATTGCATAGCGCATCTACCTACATCTTTTAGCCCCGAGGCTGCCAGCAACCATGTCAATATCTTGTGGCTTCCAATCCTCCTTGTTTCCCATACTCTCAATTGTACTGAGTGGTTAGGCGAGGGCATTAGACCAAGCAAAATCTCTCTCTCTCTCTCTCTCTCTCTCTCTCTCTCTCTTTTGCAAGTTTTAACATAGTGCATTGTTGGCTTCGTTATCTATTCCCATGTCCACACATGATGAGAGTATATAGTAGCACGCCTTCAACTCTTGTGTTTGGCCCCTCTCTCTCTCTCTCTCTCTCTCTCTCTCTCTCTCGCGCGCGCGTTGTACCAAGATTTTTTTATCAATATTGTAGTTTTAAGTGATGAGACACTTGTAAATAAATTTGATAATCTCTGATCTTCACAACCGGGCTTCCGACGGAACCATTCTGTGCAGACATGGGCTATGGCCAAGGAGCTATATTTCAACAAGGATGGCTCCAACATGAGCAAATTGTAGAAATTGCAGGTAAGATATGTGTGCGCGCGCATGCGCATGTCTACCTGCACGTGGCAGAATGTGCGTGCTTATGTCCTTGCATTGATGTATCCCCGAACCGAAGCTTGCCCAGTCTGTTGGGCTCATACATTGGGTTCGACCTGGGCCTCAGCTTCGGGTACAGGGGAACGTCATCCCCCTACTCCATGACCTGTCTACCATTACCTGCATGGCGCCATTATTCATCTTCGTTATTGCCTACTTTCAATAATCTGGATATTTTTCAACAAGCTGAAGTGACGTAGGTTTAGGGACGATGACGTAGTCTCTATCTGGTGTAAATATTGTGAGCCACCCTACCCCCCATTATCTGCCGCAATTGTTTTGGAGGCTCTATCTCAGTTTTGTTTGTAACCCTCCACTGCTTGGATTCTTTGCTTCCCTAATAAAAGAGATAACCATGTTCCTGTTAATTGGCTCTTTGATTGGTATAACATTTGTCACTCAATAGATCAAGGTTTACTTTGCAAATTGTCTTATAAAGGAACCGTTATTTGGTCATTTAGAGGCAAGTCCTATTCCTACTACCTACCTATGGGCTCGTTTCTAATTCTTCTAGCTAAAGGGTTGGAATGACACATTGCCCTCTAAAATGGAAGACCTATAGAGGGAATTGAAATGTCAACAACTTTTTTGCTACTGTCGTAAGCCATGTGGGACAACACCCTTCGTGTTGAGATTTGCATCCCTTTAACTAAAAAAAAGCAAAATTGAAAGAGCCTCTTGGCCTCTTCACTGATAGGACCAACTGGTTCATTTAATGACTGAGAGCCATTGTCTCTCCTCGAGCCAACAAAAGATACCTACCTCCTAAATTCTCTCAGCATCTACATGCAAAAAACTGTTTGCTTCTGTGTGCAAATCTTGCAAATCATCCTCATGAGCGTCTGCATGTATACCAGTGACCAAGATTATCCAACCCTCAACACATTTTTGAGTACACCACCACCATCGTCCTTGAATGCACAGTTGGTTCAGAACCCTCAACCTTTCTTCTTCGTTGCGGCCCACGCAAAGACAGCGGCGATGGTGGACTTGAGCTTTGAGACATCAAGGGTTGGCGTTGCATCGGCTTCCTCCATTTTTGTGTCTTGCTTGGCTTTTGTGCTTGGTTTTTTGTGTGAATCACACACACATGCATCCACACACACAATAGACTTTTTCTTTGACTACCATTGGTAAACATATTTCTTTTGTGGTTATATGTGGCTCGAAAATGGCTCTTTTGTTAAGTTCCCCTTGCAGGCCTTGTGATTTTATCACTTGTTTTCCTCATTAAGAGATTTTTCCCCATCATGCATTGTCTTTATGTACATCACTCTAGGGCTACCTTATTTTTTCATTTGCGCACTAATAAGCTATATACTCTTTGTTGTGTGCCTTGAGCTTCTTCATTTTCTTCAAGCTCTGTGTGCATCTGTGCAACCCTAATTCCAAAATCGATATCAGAACAAGTTACATCCTCTTGGTATTGTCGCCATCACCCTTCCGCTCACGTTCTTAGACTTCTAGGAGCTTTGGTGAGTGTCCTCATGTTGACCAATACTTAGAGGGGCCTTATAGAGTTTGAACTTTTCATTCAAGCTCATTTTGGCCTCAATTCCCACTATAGGCAGTACTGTACAGGCAATTTCATCCTTTTGTGTAGAATTTATATTAGTGATTTTTTCTACAGAACAGGCTCCTTACATTCCTCTTTGGGTTGTGGTATATTGTCTGTGTTAGTCCTACTTCCTTTTTCCTCTTTTGGGGAAATTCTTACATTAGGTGTACTCACTTTCCATGGCCAATAACAACATATATATATTGAAAATATTTGTTGTTGTGAGGATAAATTGAATGGGGATAATTACCCCATGTGGGCTTACATGATGACACATGTTCTTGCTTCAAAGGGCATTTGGAATATTGTGCAAGGCATTGATGTGCATCCACCTTTTGTGGATAGAGGCTCCATTGAGGATGTTGGAGGTTCTAGCCTAGATTTATTGCTGCTAGAGTTGTTTTGTCTAATGTCAAGCAATCTCATTGGGATGTTAAAGATGTGCATGCTCCTGAATTGATAGCATTATCTATGAAGCACACTATTACTTCTCACATTTGCTCAGCAAAATCAGCAAACCAGGCTTGGGATAGTGTGGCAGATCTTTATGCAACTCACAAGAGGCAAAAATTACATTACTTTGTAAAGAGTTGGAGTCTAAGATTATGCAAGAGAAAGATTCAAGTTACTATGCAATGCTGCTAGAGAGTCAACTTGACTAACCATAATACCAAGTGCTGGTTAGAGTGTGAGAGACATGATTATTAGATGAATCAAATCCGGATTAAAAAGAAGATGATACACAAACAAGGAAGGAAACAATTGGCCAAGAAGCAAGATGTGCACAACTAAAGAGAGCTGACTTCGTCTACAAAATAGCTAGCTTCTCCAAAATAGCAAGAAGGCACACACAAGGTATGTAAGAGATAGAGAGCAAGACCCATGAATTTGACGATCCCGAAACAACATCAATAAAACATACAATTAGTCAGTAGCCCTTAATCTGCACATCCACACATTGCCAAAGAGAGACAATGTAAGACATTCCATCATCTCAACTCTTACCTTCGGCTGTAATACATAACAACAAATAAAAACTTCCTTTCATTCACACCCGGAGGCGTCATCACTTTTAAAGAGGAGATAGATAACAAGTAGTTGCAAGTGTGCTTCCCAACATGGATCACAACGCAGTTGCACACTATCAATGTGGAAACCCATGTGACGCAACTTCTCCAAACACACTAACGAAAACCGCTATAGCAATCCCAAGACATTATGAAATTAATGTCATAAAACCCAATGCAATAACATCATTACCTTGTGACCAGTGCAAAACTAGGGCTTTTCATTGATGGACGGAATACCCTTGCAGATCATGCTAATACAAGCGAACCATTACATGTGTTTCACCTGGAACACCTTATGAATTTCAGCATGGTCCATGGAACCATGGCATGTGTCCAGACCCGAGTCCGCTGGTCTCTACGAGTATGGCTCGCAATGAAAAACTCACAACTTGAAATCCCTGACACATCTATAAAACAAAAGCTTGCAATAAGTAACCCCTCTTATGCAAACCTAGTTTGCACACAGAAGACCTAATTCTACACACAAATACCAAAGGGAAAAGAATCTTAAAGACAGGACCATTCATTAGCGTTCCGTCAAGGGCATCGTTCTGCATAGCTTGAGCATGGGCCATTTGGAGTCCACAAACTTAATCCGCAAGACCGTCCTCGCAAAGATTGGGACAACACAAAAGAAGAATATCATGATGTTGATGATGATGGTGGAGAAATAGGCAGAAGAAGAAGAACAAAGGGGGGCCTCCAAATGGCCAATGGTTGAGCTATGCAGGACAATGCTGGTGATGCGTCGTTCTTTGCCTCATGTGACTCACAACAGGACATTGCACTTGAAGACATTGCATTTGGGTCCTGATCGGGATGGCCCAAGATCCACACTTATTCCTAATTTTGACTCCATGTGTAGTGTTGGGGAAAGTGTAAGGGCGTTTACACACTAAATGCTCGCGTGAGTGCTTTACAAATCAGCCTGCCCAGTTTGAAATAAAAATTAGATTAACAATTAGCTTCAAGGCTTTCTCACCCTATTGGTTGTGTCAGATACTCGCGAACCTATCGACAAGGGATCCACCCCCGCCCAAGGATGGGCAGGGGAGTTTGGCTATCCTTGCTTTTGGGTGCTGGTACTTTTGCTCCATGAATCTATGTGCACCGGCTATAATCCACGTGAGCGCGCCCAACGTTGGCAATCTATGTGTAACCAGCCAAATAAGCGATCGTTTCTACAGTTTACACACCTTGGTCTTGCCGCTTCTTACTACCGTTTTTATGCCGATGCATCTTTCCTCCTTGTGCAGATGCAAACCAAAAATACTAGTAGATATTTCCAAATTTGAAGGAGTTTTGAACTATTTTCTTGTATATTTAGTTGGTTTTAAGGCTAAGCTGAAGAACACCTTCCCCGAACAATATCCATGTCATAGTGATGTGTGCATACACACACTTAGGATGGCTAGGTCACTTTTTTTTCTCTCTAAGAGGTATTTGAGTGCTCCCCCAGCTGGCACAGTCCACCTTCGACAGGGTCTTGCTCCCTCTTTTACCAACTATAAATGTGTGTGTGTGTGTGTGTCTTTATGTGTGTGTGTACCTTTATATATCTTCCCACGACACACACGGTACTTATTAGGTGTGAAAAACACTTTCTTCTAAACACATGTGCAACTAACATGGTTTTTATAAGGCTTGGATTTGTCATTGTTAATTCATGTCATGTCTTTTATAATATAAAAATTCCTCAAATGCAAACATAAATATTGATATTTGGATTTAGAGCTCTTTAAAAACTTTTTTTGTCGTTAAAAGTTCACCAAATCCATGTTGCCAAAGCCATTGCAAAAACCAACCCTTCTTTTGAAGACCCCTCACCATGTAGGTGTCAACTTCTTGCATAATATGACTAATCTTCAAGATGCAAGAATAACCAACCCCATGTGGAGAAGAGCCTCATTTTGCATTTGAGAAAAACATCCTTCAGGTTCTTTTCCATGGACATCTTATGCATACTCCCAAATGATGCAGTCTAAGAAATGGCCCCTCAGATTGAAAGATCGTCATTCCAATGACTTGATACACATATCACGTAATTAATGTACTCCACAAAGCAATGTTGGGGTATGATGCGTTTCAAGTTATTTATGTGCTTCTGACATATTGATTAAAGTTATATATCGCGTGCAAGCTCTTAGCATGCATGGTAGGAGAGGAGAGGAAGAGGGAACGTATGCATTGCGTAGAAATATCTCTCTCTCTCTCTCTCTCTCTCTCTCTCTCTCTCTCTCTCTCTCCACATGGGGTGTGGCAAGGCGAGCCTTGAGGCACTTATCCCATTTTTACATGATTTTTGCTATGACCGGCCACTATGGGCGCCCATGTGTGAATGGGTCAAATTCATATAAAAGGTCCATTTTGACTAAAATCCTTATTCTTTGAAGTGCATGCTAAAGAAGTGCTCTTGCTCTACCTCTAACTTCTTCTCCATTGTGTGCTCACGAGTGTGTGTGTGTGGTGTGTGTGTGTGTGTGTGTGTATGCTTGAGAGAGAGAGAGAGAGAGAGAGAGAGAGAGAGAGAGAGAGAGAGAGAGAGAGAGCATTGCGGCGGCGAGGCGGTTGAGCACGGCGCTGGTGGTGGCTCATTCTTCTTCACGGCACGGGATCCTTCGCGACGAAAAGCGTTGAGCGATGAGTGACACACCATTGCCCCTTTGAGCTTGCTAGGATAGTCTAGTTGTGTGCTTGCAGCCATTCGTGGCCCGCACACAGTGTTTGGCAAGTTTCTAGCCTCCGAAACGTGCGATAAAAGGGCGCATTTTGGCGCCACTGCCGAGGGATGCCTTGCCGGACACTTTCTTTGCTGGTGTCAAGGATATCAATGAGCAACTTATTTATGCAAGTGAAGTCATTTCAAACAGTTCCCTTGTGCAAACTGTTCTTCATGCCTTGCCAAATTCTTACCAAACTTTTGCTAGTACTTGGAGACTCATGACCCAAGGAAATCCTGAAGTTGTCAAGTTTGATGCATTGTGCACATAACTGTTGCAAGAGTCACTTTCCAGAAAGAACAAGACTAGATAGTGTGTAGTTGAGCAGGCTTTTATTATTGCTCAAAGAAAGGGTGGTAGCAACAATGCAACCACTTCTTATGGCTCTTCTACGAGTGGAAAATCACCTGTTCCTAATGCTTCTGCTGGCAGCAATTTGTATGGAAATTATGGTGATAAGGGCAAAAATAAGATGCGTTGCCATTATTGTAAAGCTAATGATCACTTGATCAAGTAGTGTCCTAAGTTGAAGGCCAAAGAGGCTAAGAAGAAAGAGGATGGTTCCACTGCAAATACTGGTTCCACTACAAATGCAGCCATTGTTGAGTCTTTTGTGAAAGGAGACTGTGATTCTGATGTTGATGTAGAATGGGATTTTAGTGCAGAATGTACCTATAATCCTGCTGTCCCAATGCATGCATGTCAGTTGCTGCAGATTCACATGTGTGGTATTTTGACAGTGGTGCTACAAAGCACATTATCTCACATCGTGAATTGTTCAACTCTCTCGAGTTTGTTCCTCATGGGAATTCAGTCATTTGTGCCAACAATGCCTCTTATTCGATTCAGGGAGTTGAAAAGATTGTGATTACTGCTGCAAATGGAAGTTCTTTCATACTTATTGATGCACATTATGTACCTGGGATCAAGAAGAATCTTTCGTTTGTATTTGCACTTGCTAGACTTGGACTTGTAGTCAAGTTTGTGGATGATAGATGTACAGTTCATGATCTCAGTTTTGGTGATGAAATTGCTGCATCTGGCCTTTTGTGCCATGGGTTGTATAAGCTTACTTTATATGACAAGTGTGGACAAAATTTTGCAAATGCAGTTGCATATTCAAGGGCTATTTCAGATTGAAAACTGTGACATGCATGTTTTGGGCATCTGAATTTTGCCAGTTTGCTGCGTTTGCAGAAATCTGATATGGTGCTACTTTGCCGCCTCTTGAAGCACCAGTCAAACATGTTTGTGAAGGCTGTATTTTGGGTAAAATGCAGCGTTCTAAGTTTCCAAAGGATGGTTCAGTTAGGGCCAGATGAAAGTTACAGCTTGTGCATAGTGATTTTTGTGGGTCCATGCAAACTCCGTCCTTGGGAAATTACTTTTACTTCGTGACTTTCATTGATGATTACTCCAGGCATGCATGGGTATTTCTGCTTAAAGCAAAGTCCGAAGTTTTTATGTGCTTCAAACAATTTATGGCTATGGCTGAAAATGTCTTGAAATGTACTATGGGCACCCTCTGTTCCAATCAAGGGGGGGAGTATATGTTACCATATACATGTGGTAGTGATGTGTGTGAACACACTAGGACCGCCGGGGCATTTTTTCCCTCTTTAAGAGGTTTTTTCCCCCGTGCATTGTATATACGCCCATCACTCTAGGGCTATCTATCTTTCCATTGCACACTAAGTAACACACTCTCTATTGTGTGCCTTGAGCTTCCTTCGTCTTCTCCAAGCTGTGTGTGTTTCTCTGCAACCCTAATTCCAACAATTGGTATCAGAGCACGTCACGTCCTCCCGGGCTTAGTCGCCAACTGCTCCAGCACACGCCTGCTCACTTTCTCCGATTTCAGTGAGCTTTGGCGCAGGTCGACAAATATTTTGGCAGGTCTCGTAGAGGTTGGTCTGCTCAGAATTTTGACTTCGGCTCATTTCGGCCTCCGTTTCCACTACAGGCAGTACTACACAGGCTATTTTGTCATTTTATGCGGAATTTCTGTCAGTGCCATTTTCTGCATAACAGGTGCCTTATAGTCTTCTACGGTTTGTGCTATATAGCACAGGTTGTTCCCGCTCCGTTTCTCCTATTTTCGGGTAGTTTTCACATCAGGTGCAGCATTTACCATGGCTGACAACAACAACACAGATGTGTTCAAGATGTTTGCTGCTGAGGACAGGTTGGATGGGGACAACTACCCTATGTGGGCTTATATGATGCAACATGTTCTTGTGTCAAAGGGTGTCTGGAACATTGTGCAGGGCATTGATGTACGTCCTGGTTCTGAGGATGTAGGCGATGTTGCAGGTCTTGCTGCAAGGATTGCAGCTATTGGAGTTGTTTTACCTACGGCAGAACAAGCTCGTTGGGATGTTAAGGATGCGTTGGCTCATGCATTGATTGCGTTGTCTGTGAAGCGCACCATCATTCCTCACATCCGTTCAGCAAAATGTACAAAACAAGCTTGGGATATTTTAGCAGGTCTTTATGCAAGCCACAATGAGGCTAAAATTGCTTTGCTGCGTAAAGAGCTGGAGTCGAAGATTATGCATGAGGAAGATGATATGGAAACTTTCCTTGCTAGTGTCAAGGATATCAATGAGCAGCTTATTTCTGCAGGTGAAGTCATTTCAGACAGTTCCCTTGTGCAGACTGTTCTTGATGTCTTACTAGATTCCTACCAGACTTTTGCTAGTACTTGGAGACTGATGACCCAAGGAAATTCTGAAGTTGTCAAGTTTGATGCATTATGCACATTGTTGTTGCAAGAGTCACTTTCTAGAAAAAATAGGACTAGGCAGCGTGCAGTTGAACAGGCTTTTATTGCTTCTCAAAGAAAGGGTGGTAAGAGTAATACAGCCACTTCTTATGGTTCTGCTGCGAGTGGAAAAAATTATGTTCCTAATGCTTCTGCTGGCAGTGCTTCGTGTGGCAATTTTGGTGATAAGGGCAAAAAGAAGATGCGTTGCCATTATTGTAAAGCTAATGATCACTTGATCAAGTCGTGTCCTAAGTTGAAGGCCAAAGAGGCTAAGAAGAAAGAGGGTGGTTCCACTGCAAATGCTAGTTCCACTACAAATGTAGCCATTGTTGAGTCTTCTGTGAAAGGAGACTGTGTTGCTGATGTTGATGCAGAATGGGCTTTTAGCGCAGAGTGCAATTACAATCCTGCTGTCCATGATGCATACTTGTCAGTTGCTGCAGATTCACATGTGTGGTATTTCGACAGTGGTGCTACAAAGCACATTACCTCACATCGTGAATTGTTTACCTCTCTCGAGTCTGTCCCTCATGGGAATTCAGTCACTTGTGCCAACAACGCCTCTTATCCAGTTCAGGGAGTTGGAAAGATCGTGCTCACTGCTGCTAATGGAAGTTCCTTCACACTTGTTGATGCACTTTATGTACCTGGGATCAAGAAGAATCTCGTGTCTGTATCCGCACTTGCTAGACTTGGACTTGTAGTCAAGTTTGTGGATGACAGATGTACAGTTCATGATCTCAGTTTTGGTGATGAAATTGTTGCATCTGGGCTTTTGTGCCGTAGGCTGTATAAGCTCACTTTGTATGATAAGTGTGGACAGAATTTTGCAAATGCTGTTGCAGATTCAAGGGCTATTTCAGATGCAAAACTTTGGCATGCACGTTTTGGTCATCTGAATTTTTCCGGTTTGCTGCGTTTGCAGAAATCTGATATGGTTGCTTCTTTGCCGCCTCTTGAAGCACCTGTCAAACATATTTGTGAAGGCTGTATTTTGGGTAAGATGCAGCGTTCTAAATTTCCAAAGGATGGTTCAGTTCGGGCCAGATGAAGGTTGCATCTTGTGCATAGTGATGTTTGTGGGCCCATGCAAACTCCGTCCTTGGGCAATTACCTGTACTTCGTGACTTTCATTGATGACTACTCCAGGCATGCATGGGTGTTTCCGTTGAAAGAGAAATCCGAAGTTTTTATGTGCTTCAAACAATTTCTGGCTATGGCTGAAAATGTCTCGAAATGTACTATGGGCACCCTCTGTTCCGATAGAGGGGGGGAGTATATGTCTCATGAATTTAATGCATTTCTGGCTAGTCGTACGTGGGATAAAACACCAATGTATAGTGCCTTATACACCTCAACAAAATGGTGTTGCTGAGAGGAAAAACAGGTCACTGACGGAAATGGCACGATGTATGGTCAAAAGTCAAGCTTTGCCATATTCTTTTTGGCTTGAGGCCATCATGTGTGCCACTTATGTATTTAACATGTGTCCTACGAAAGCTTTGCAGTCTATTACTCCATATGAAGCATGACATGATAGAAAGCCTTCTATTGAGCACATGCGTGTTTTTGGCTGTTTGGCATATGCTTTGGTGCCAGAAGTGCAGTGCAGAAAATTGGATGATAAGGCTGTCAAATGTATTTTTGTTGGTTATAGTGCTGAAAGCAAAGGTTACAGGTTGTATCATCCGCAAACAAAACGTATTCTGGTTTCTCGGGATGTAGTGTTTGTGGAAGATTCTGTTCAGCCCTTGCTGTCATGTACTAGAGACAGTAATGTAAGCTCACAGGACATTTACGACACTTTGTTGCCTCTTTTCAGTGGTGGAAATATGAATGTAAGTTTCAATGAGGAAAATGTACAGCCTATGGGGGTTTCTGAAAATGTTTTAGATTACTCTATTACTGATGCAGATGTACATAATGTACTTGATGAGGGAAGGGCTAAAAATGAACAGGCTAGAGGTATGCCAAAATGGCTGGTGCACACTTTGCGTGACAGTAAATTGGATGCACCTTTGACTAGTCGTACTCGTTCAGGCTCTCACCATGCATTTTATGCATCAGATTGTTATGCTTTGGCTGTGTCTAGCTTAAATGATGTTGAGGAGCCTCTGACTTTTGATGAAGCACAAAATTCAAAAAATTGGATGGCTGCCATGCAATTAGAATATGATGCACTTATAGAATATGATACACATGGACTTTATGTGATTTTCCTCCTGGAAAAAAGGCTGTTGGACGGATACACCGCGACGGACGTCAGCACAGCGAGAACTCATCTAACATGTAATGTCAGCTAAGGAAGAAGCTCGATCCGCAGGCGCGTGGAAGCAAGCATAAGGTGTCAACCTACACTCGACCGACTCCTAACCAATTCCTACAGAGGTCTCTACCAATCGTCTAAGTCACAGCCTTCAAGAGTGCAAGAGAGGAAACTTCCTACAATGCTTTCTAGAGCCGAACACCCATCAAACAATCTCAAAACACCATAGAACTTGAAGGAGACCCTACTAATACCAATAGGTCACTCTCCCTAAGGTCTATGAACCAAAATCCCGACCCAAAACACCCGGTGCAGAAACACGTAGGATGTCTGGCCGAAATCTGCAGGTCTTCGTTTCCAAAATTTAAAGTGCCTAATGTGTAGTTCTACTCAATGTGAACGCGTGGATATGCTGCAATGCAAAATCGGACAACGTATGCTCACCCAAACAATCGATGAAGCTCATAGAAGGAGCTCCCAAAGCCGGACCGTACGCGTGCAATGTTGGTGTCGGTGCATAGCTCTAGTCGGGGGCAACACGCTGCGCTTCTCCGCACTCCATTCCGACCACCAGAGCACATGTAGCGTCAAGACGAAGCTCACACTCTCTCTCACGTACACAGTACGCTCACTCACAGACTTCAAACTTGTTTAAAAATGACAAGAGATCTTTCATTAAGGTCAAAAAGTGGTATATATACCTTACAATGTCTCAAACACTAAAGTTCCAAAATCAACCATCTACTCAATCTAACTATCAAAACTGAGATACAATCTGGATACTTCTGTAAGTCCCAATAATTACAAGGTGAAAAATCAGGTTTTCCTCAATGAATGAATAATTACAAAAATAATAGTTCTCCGAGTAGTTAGATGCCGTGGGGTGTGTCCAGCTTCTAACACTCCCCCCCTCCTTGCTCATGTCGTCCCCGACATGGCCTTGATCTGCTGCTTCATCTGATCGTTTTCCGCATCTTTAGCAGTGATTCGTACCTGGCATGTAGGTTGAGCAATGTTGGGCCAAAGATATCTATATTCTTGGTGAAGAACCCCGTATAGAATGCTTCTTCAAAAGCCTAGAGGTGGTAGGATGGTAGAAACATGATTCTTTGATACAGCGCATGTATCACCTCCTTGGAAGGCTGACCTGACAGATCATAAGCACATCTTTATGTATCTTGGAAGAAGAATATGATGTCGGTCACCTGGCCTGGCTTGAAGGTCTCGAACACTGCTAAGATGGTTCTGCAAATCTTCCTCATCATAATGCATGTAAGGTCAGGTGAGGCAGTGAACAACTTTATGGCGCCCGTTAGGGTTTTCACTATGTATTGGACACTTATTCTCTCACCTGCCTTCACGCTCGGCAGCTTTGGGTAATTCAGCCAAGTGGGTTGGCTTCTTTGCAAAATTTCTTGTGCCTTCCACGTCCTAACCCTTGGTAGAGGACAGAAGTTGAGGTTGTCTTTGATATGTTTGGGTGCCTCTACCAAGTGGATTAGGTATTGTGGGTACTTGGTAAGCCAAGCCTTCCTCCACTTTGGCTGAGAATCCACTATAAGCTTAACTCCTTCTGGCTTTGAGGTGTCTGCATTGTAGAGAGGTTTCGTTGGCTCTTCTTTGATCTGCTTATTGTTGTTGCCTCATATTTCAGCAATGGATATGGGAGAGAGGGTTGAAGCCACTCACGCCTGAGAGTGCTGGCGTCGATCTTCTGAATTGTCATAGATTTAAAGACCCTCTGCTCCCATTCCAAGGCTTCCTTCGTGCTTTCTCTTAGCTCTTCCTCTATTGCCTTACGCAATTTCTCCTCCTCTTCTTGTGTTAGATCATGTGGCTCTTGAGAGGATCCTGCTATGCTTTCCTCTTGCATGTGTGTGTCCACAGGATCTGCCACATTTTCGAGGTCGATGCCCTCATTGGCGGCTGGCCCTGAGCTTTCTTCCTCTCCTCCTTGCTTGCCTTTCAACTCCTCAATTTGCTTGAGGAGTGTTTGCTTTTCTGCTTCAGCTTCTCCGCCCATATTCACGAGGAGGTCATTAAGTTCAGTGTTTACTCTTTCCGCCTCCTCGAGCTTTTTCTTTATGCTTTCCACTTCTTCTTGCAGGGCTTTTTGGCCCTCCTCCATTCTTGTTTGCATTACGATAGAACCTTCACCCATCATTAACCTCTTTTTTTTCTCGAGAGTCAGCTCCTTCTGAAGTTCTTGCATTTGCTCTTCATATAGTTGACTCTCGGAAATGATTTGAGTCGAGCTCGTAGCTCTGACTCTAGCAGGTGATGCTCGCAACCTCTGGATGGTTTGATCTTTGACTTTTAGTTAGTCCTTGAGCTCAAGGACCTCATCCAGGCTTGCTTCTTGTTCTATCTCTACTTTTCCTTTGGCATTTCTCATGGCCTCTACTTCTTTTGATTCTTCAGCCAGCTCAGATTATCCATTTCTCTTTTGGCATCTCGCAATGACTTGCTGAGCTGCTGACACTCTTCTTCAGCTGCTTGTATTCTTTTTTCTGCTGCCTCATTTGCTTCTTCCATTGCTTGGCAGTTCTGTAGAGCCGTTGCCAAGTTGGCCTGCAGGTCATCTTCTCTCTCTTTTTGCCTTTGGCTTTGTGTTTGCAGAAAATCTACTTCCTTTTTGATCTGTTCTTCAGTGGCTTTGAGAGTTGTCATTTCTTTCTCTGAAGCCATGGATTGTGCTCGCAATCCAGTTAGCTTTGTCATCACCACGTCCTAGTCATTGGAGGGCGTGTGCAGGTCTACCGTGTCGGTAGCAATTTCTTTTAGCTCCATTAGCCGGATGCCTTGCATCTGTTCTTTATGCCTTGTCCTCGCCAAGTCAAATGCGACTGTGGCGGATTCTTCCTTTGTATAGCGTGCAGCTAGCAGGTCCAAAAATGCGAAGTAGGCCTCATCTAATCCTTTTTGCTCAGACTCAGGCTTGGCCTCTTCCTTTGGCTGAGGTTCCTGCCTTTGCTCTTGCTTCTCAGCTTCTCAGCTTCCTTTGGCTGAGGTTCTTGCCTTTGCTCTTGATTCTCAGCTTGCCTTTCATCTTGTTTGTCCTCAGCCTCCTTATCTTCTGGTGGAGGGCTGCTAGGAGGTGGTGAGGGCGGTGCTAGGTTTAGGGTTGTCTGGTTAAGCAGCAACTTTGCCCTTTAAGTCCCTGTCTGCTTTTGTTTTTCTTTCTCTTTCTTGGCTTTCCTGTTCATCTAGCAGTTTCTGCCTTATCTGCTCTACTTCCTCCTCTGTGAAAGGGACATGGGGAATGTTTTCCGCTGCAGCATCAAGAATCTCGAAATTCTTGATATAATCTTCAAAACGGTCCCTTTGCACTCTTCTGGATGATCCGGACATGGACTCGAGAGATGGCTTTCAGAGTTCGTTTAAATCACCCTTGAGGGCGCTCTCCGCTCGGAAACTCTCCATCAGCCTCTCGAGTCTTGCTGCTTTCTGAGACCTGGTTTCTTTGGTCGGCACTTGAGCAAACTCCTTCTTTCCTTTCTTTTGCTCGGGTCGCTCCTCTTCAACTGGCTCCAGCCGTCTCTTCAATCTCGTAGCCACCCTGGGTGCCCTTTGCGGCTCATCTTCCTTGTCTTCTTTTACTCTCAGCCAATCATTCTGAGATGGGGGTTCATGCCACCTTACTTTAGCGTGTAGTGCCCCATATACCACCTTGGTGATCAGTTCTCCTAGCACTATGTAGGTTGGCTTTTTGTTGCCCATTTTTACTAAGCTGTCATGTATGTATGCCGCATAGTTGATTATCTTTGGGGTGCCTTTTGTCATTGCCCAAGTAAACGTTGTGGCAATTGCACCTGGCGGAATCCTATACTTCTGTGGCCTATTAGTGCACATGTGGAAGTACTCATTGTACAACTGGCTCATAATTGCCACTTTTGGGTTGGCAATGTCTTCAAAGGTGTAATTTTCCTTTTTCTCCTTGTATACCTTGAATTCATCCCTTCTTTTTGTTATACTGTCTCCCTCATTGGAGAGGTCTAGTGCATGGGCTACAACCCGCTCTGTGATTATGATCTTTGTATCTGGTCTGCCTTGTAAATCTGTTACCTTGGCCACTCCATCCTCTTTGATGCTTGTTACAAACTCCCATACTCTTTTGATGTCCACCCCTACCGGTATTGCTTCGAAGTAGTTGTGGAGGTCAATTTTCTCCAAGTAGCCGGCCATTTTGCTTTGTACAAACTCATTGAGATCTCTAGGCAGCATTGGTGGCTCTATGGCATTGCTTTCATTTTCCTTGAACACTCCCTAGTAGATCTTTAGGTCATTGGACTCTAACAAATTCTCTTGTATCCAGGTGTTGGTGGGCTTTAGTGTTCCCTTTGGAATGACAAAGGGTTCCACTTCGTCCAGATAATCTTTGATGGTCATTCTTTTCTTCTTTGTCGGTGACTTCGAGGCCGCCATAGATCATGTTGCACTCAGTAGTCCGTAGTTAGCATTTTTTCCATATTAGCTGCGAAACTGAGTTTTACTTATCCAAATGACTTGAAAATTGAAAATAAAGCTTAAAAGAAACTTGTGAAGCTGTGCATGTGCTCACTTTGCAAATTTGGCCAAAAATTTCCATCTAGACATCCTACGCGTAGGATGTCTTTTTCATCAGAATTGGTTTATACTTGACATGCAGGTAGTGTAAGGCTCATGGAACATAGCTCTAGGCTTGGATTTGAATTTGGATATCAAAAAGTGGATTTTTGGGGTCATTCAGGATTTAGGTCATAATTTGGGTAGAATGTCCATCATAGGTAGCAATTGATGTCCAAATGGGTTAAAAATTGGTATATGGGCTCATTGCACCATGGTATTGGCTCCCATGATGTCATTCTTTGCACAGAAAGCTAAATTTATGCGGGAGACATCCTACGCGTAGGATGTCTTTTTCATCAAAATGATGTGAAACTTGTTCTGTGGGTTGTCCTTGGCCTATGGAACATGGCCATGTTCTTGGATTTGAATTTGGACAAGATTTGATGCTTGTAAGACTCTGTGAGGTGTTTTTGGGCTCAAAAAGTGTATGTTGAAGGTGTTGGGGGTCAAAAGTGATTAGAATGGCTTCAAACTTGACATATGGGCTCTTGATGATGAGGTAATTGGATCTGGAATGATAAAACATCCCTTGCATGTCAAAAAGGTCAATTAGACATCCTACGTGTAGGATGTCTATTTCATCATTTTTTCTCCTTGACCACACAAATTGTTTGCTGATGTGTTGGTGAATGTGTTGTGCAAGTTTCATGGGATTTGGACAAGATTTGGTAGGTCTTTAGCCCATTATTGCCTCTATACTGTGACTTTGCGTTTTTCCATGCATATGAGGTCAAACTTGGTCCAAATGTGATAAAACTTGGTGTGGTGATTTTTTCAGTGTTGGTGCTCCCAGTGCTTGCCCTTTGCCCCCCTAAGTCCCTTTTGAGCCTAATTTCAACAAAAAAGTCAAATGGATAGAGTATAACTCCATGTGTGGACTTCAGAGTCTCCGAGCCGTTTTCTGACTTTTGGAGTGCTTTTTGGCGATGAAATTTCTCGATGTTGGTCTCCATAGATTCTAGATCCCTTGGGGATCCTTGCCGTATGGTTTTCGTCGACTTTGGCTTCACCGGAGCTCCATTTGGCAATTTGTCACTCTAGAAGCACCCGTGGTTGCATTTACATACCTTTGATGATTTGTGGTGGTCTACCACCATAGGACTTGGTTGTTGATGGTCTAGGAAAGCCGCTCGTGAAGTTTGGTGGCAAACAGACTTGCAGTTTGGCCGCAAGTGTAATTTGACGCTTTGTGTGCCTGATGCCGTTTCTGAAGTTTTAGTGCCGCTTCGGGTCACTTTTTGGTCATGCGGGTCATATAGACTTGTCGAGCATGTCGAGATGCTCCTACCCATGAATTTTGGTAGCATTTGGTCGCCGTTTCGCCGATTTCCCATTTGGTGGCCTCTTGCGGGTTTCTGGGAATTAGGGTTTTTCCCGATGGTTTCTTACTACCTTTGGCTATCCAGGACTGGTCTCCTAGACTAGGGTAAGCTTCCGATGAAGTCTTGTTGCTTTCGGGTTAGCCGTTAGGCCGCCGTCTCTACTTGTAGGTCTCTACCGCTCGCTTTGTGTGTGACCCTTACGCTAGTTTTCGCGACATAATGACAAACATGCGCGAAAAGCTCAAGGTGGTGAGCCTACCTCTCAGGTCTGGAGCTCGTCCGGTAGTCGTGCGCGTCGTGGAAGCTGCTGGAAGGTCGATCCGCTCTAGGTGGCAGAAGCTCTCTCCACAAAGTCAATAGTGAGAATGAGCTAAAATTGGGGTGAAAATTTCTTATAATGGAGGTCCCCGAACCACTTTTCATGAAATTTGACATGTGCTCCTATCTTCTTGCGAGATGCGGTTTAAGCTCAAAAATTTCTTGATTTGGACTCCATTTGCTTTGTTTACCAGAAATTTGGCATTTCGGTCAAAACCTGTCGGTCAAAACCTGGCCAAAACACGTTTTTCGCTCTAGTCTCATAATTGCACCCCCACTGTACCATAGGTTGTCCTATAGTCACTGATCATCACCATATTTTTTGTTTTTCATTACGACTGTTTTTCACCTGCTTTTTGTATTTTTGAAGTTTTTCTGCCGAAAATTAGCAAAATTAAAAGGAAAATAGAAAATCAAACCCAAAAATCATAATAAATCACAAACATCACCGCAACACATTATATACACTCACATGCAATTTTTATGGCCGTATTTCTTCGTTTTACCAATATTTTGCCTGAAAAATGGCTATTTCTACTTATATACACACACCTAGGGGCTTGATTTGGTGTTTGGCCCCATATACCTATAGATTCATGCTGTATAAGGGCATGTGTACTTGGGTTACTCTAGAAAATTTCGCAATCAAACAACAACCCTTAAAATAGTCGAAAATCATGCCCTTTTTGGCTATTTCTGTCATTGGTTCTGCATTTGAGAGTGCCTCTAGAATGCCTCCCCCCCTCCTAGAAAGAGTCCTCCCGGACGACAAGGTATCTCCTCGGAGTATGTGGCGTGCATAGGTTGAAAAAGTTGTGCTAATGCCTGGCCGATTAATGTGGCCCTATTTTATGCTACTCTGTCAATGCATGGAAAAATTAATGTTGTGCAAGAGAAGAGA